>NC_143188.1:16643214-16794196 GCF_047325235.1 Durio zibethinus | reverse complement strand
TACAATTTTCTAACTATAATAAAGAATTATGTAAGAATCAATCATTTATAAATGTGACTTCCATATAAAATTTTGTTAGACCTCACGTAATTTTGAATTGTGGCTATTTAATTGTATTATAATGATTGTAGGTGAAATGCTCTCATTAAAATTAATGTCTGATTTTTTAAAGGAAGAAATTCATTGTAATTTGATTACTAATTAGAAAATGATATATATTTGCCTTAGATAATTGCTTTCTTTAAGAAGTGTTGCAACGGCATATCAAATATTTCCCTTTTTGTTTGTATTAACTTGTTGTGTCTTAGAGTTGGACTTGTTTGCCTTTTGTCATTCTGTTTTAGATTATTACGTATTCTTATTACCGTTTTGTTTGATTTTCATCTTTTTGATTGTTTCGTATATTAAAATTTATATTAAAAATATTTAATGTTTCAATATTCTTCTCTATTAAAAATTCATCTTACATAAATCTTGAATATATAATCTTATCTACAAAAATGAAAATTTTCACTTATTTATTTTTTTCATTTACAGAGTATAAGAGTTTGAAAAAGTTAAAAGTTCTTCGTCTAAATGCGGTTTTCACCAATGGAAGCATTCCACGACTACTAAAATTAGTATATGCATTCCCATCAGTTAAGACCTTCTATCTACAAGGGAACTACTTAAACAAAACGATGGCTACTCAAGATAAAGGTAAGTCATTAATTTATTCCAAAAGAACGTAAATTAGTAGTTGTTTGTTGATTAACATCTAATAATACCTCCTACGCTATGATTACTCAGAATTGCATGTGTGGAGCCAAGTGGAGGAAATATTTCTAGACAATTCTTATCTCAACAACAACATTTTGCAAAGCATTGGAGTGTTCACTTCTCTTAAAACTTTGTCTTTATTTAGCTGTGGACTTATTGGTTCCTTACCTAATCAAGGTAAATTAAAGACTATAATTTCTCCAATATAACTCATGGAATACATCTATTTCGAATAATCCTTTATTCTATTTCTTTCACCTAATATCTTTTATATATATTCTATTTTGGAAAAAAAATTTTAATTAAAATTTCTTCTATGAATTTATAAATTTTTCAGGTTGGTGTGATCTAAGGAACCTTGAAACGTTGGATATCAGTTGGAATGCACTTGAGGGGATACTTCCTTACTGTTTGGGTAATTTGACATCTCTTCTTAAGTTAGATATCTCCTACAATCAATTTACTGGAAGTTTGACGCCTTTAGCAAATCTTTCATCACTTAGATTCGTCTCCCTTTCAACAAATCACTTTCAAATTTCAATGCCATTCTTGTCACTTGCAAACCTCCCAAATCTCAAGATTCTCTTGGGTGATGAAAACAAGATGATAATGGAACCTAATTCCTTTCATGCTTCAATTCCAAAGTTCCAACTAAATATCATCAGTTTGTCAAAGTGTACAACAGATAAAGGACTTAGTCTACAACCTCTTAATTTCCTTTATTACCAATATGACTTGAGATATGTTGATCTTTCTTATAACTATTTCAGTGGAACAGTCCCGTTATGGTTGTTAGAAAACAACACAAAATTAGAAAATCTCTTCTTGTTGGGTAATTCTTTCACTGGTCCTCTGTTGTTACCACAGCTTCTTCATCATAATGTGTCTTCGATTGACATATCTAATAACAAATTACATGGTCAAATTCCAGTAAATATATGTTCAACTTTTCCAAAATTGAATCGGTTATTCTTATCTAAGAATGCCTTTGAAGGTAATATCCCTCATTGTTTAAGTGGCATGAGCACTTTAGCATTTTTAGACCTATCAGACAATCATTTGTCTGGAAGAGTATCAGAAGAGTTGATAATGGAAAGCTCATTAAGGATTCTTAGGCTATCAAATAACAACCTAAGTGGAAAGATTGTTCCTATGATGTTCAACACAAATTGGTTGTCAAATTTGTATTTGGATGGCAATAATTTTGCTGGAGAGATACCTGATATTGATATCTCTACTACTGATTTTTCATATTCATTACTAGTGGATATTGATCTTAGTAATAACAATTTGAATGGAAAACTTCCAAGATGGATAGGGAATATATCGCATTTGAAGAGATTGGCTTTGTCAAACAATCATTTTGAAGGTTCTATTCCAATGGAATTTTGCAACTTGTTTGAGCTTGAATTTTTAGAGCTTTCTCAAAATAATTTATCTAGCTCTATTCCTTATTGTTTCAATCCACCATATTTGAGACATGTCCACGTGAAGAGAAACAGACTAAGTGGTCCATTGACACTTACTTTTAATAGCTCTTCATTAGTGACATTAGATCTTAGAGGGAATAATTTGACCGGTAATATTCCAAAATGGATTGGTACATTTTCTTCTTTAAGCGTCCTTCTTTTGAAAGATAATCATCTAGATGGTGGAATTCCAGTTCAATTATGCAAGTTGTATTCATTGAGCATCATAGATCTTTCTGGAAATATGTTTTCTGGTCCTATACCTTCTTGTTTAGGTAATTTAACTCTGGCAATGAAAGTGGAGAAGTCTTATGTAGGTGTTGGTTGGTATAAAACAAGTTCAATGAATGATCTACCAATAGATGGTCTATTTTATTTATCACATGATTATCCTACTAGCTACATGGAAGAATGGATAGAGTTTACAACAAAGAGTGTGTCCTATTCATATGGTGGTGACATTCTTGAGTACATGTCTGGGATTGATTTATCTTGTAATAGGTTAACTGGGCAAATCCCACTCGAAATGGGAAATTTAAGTGAAATCCTTTCGTTAAACTTATCTCACAATAACTTGGTCGGAATTATACCTTCATCATTTTCACAACTTAAGCAAATTGAGAGTTTGGACCTTTCTTACAACAACTTGAGTGGTAGAATCCCTATACAGTTGGTTGAGTTGTACTCTCTGGAGGTTTTCAGTGTGGCACACAACAACTTGTCAGGCAGTACTCCAGAATCAAAAGCTCAGTTTGGGACCTTTGATGAAAGCAGTTACGAGGGAAACCCTTTTCTTTGTGGGCCTCCACTGCAAAATAACTGCTCAAAAATTGAGTCACCACCAACAGTACCGACTACAATAGACAATGAAGGAGAAGGTAGTTTCATGGACATATATAGTTTTTGTGTGAGCTTTCTGGTTTCATATGTGATTGTTTTATTGGGAATTTTTGTTGTTCTATACATAAATCCATATTGGCGACAAGCATGGTTTTCTTTCATCGAGAGTTGCATCACTACTTGTCGCTACTCAGTTGTGGGCAATTTTTTTGAGTTATACATCTTCAAAAGATGTGCTTAGGTGTCATGGGAGCTCTTGTGATTTGCCTTTTGTTTGAATGTGGTGAAGATTTGGATGAAGTTGATTTTTGTTATCAAAAGAAGTTTGGTGATTTGATCTTTTAAATGAGGGATTTCTTTCAGCACACTGTTCTTCTAAGATGGTTGTAGGACGAGTTGTGGATTTGGTTACTCATATTGCTTAGAAAGAGTCCTTTGATGATTTTGCACTTTCAACAGAGCTTTTTGTCTCTGTCGGAACTCTGTTTTTGGTATTCGTTTTGTTTTGAAGGAACTTGTTGATTTATGTTTGTATACAAATATTCAATTCTCTATTCTCCATCTTCTCCAAATTATTGCTAATATCTTTTCCAAGCTATTATTCAAGTAGTATTAGTAAGAATTTGAATTTTAAATGAAATACATCACAATAAGTCAATAATTAAGAATATATCAGAATCTTTAAAAGAGTTTCCATCATATTGCAGTAATATGAAATAGTTAAGAATGTGCTTTTTCTTTTTTTTTTCTTTTATTTATCAATTTCTCATTTCTTGCCCTTTTATAGAGGTTTTATTTTTATTTAAAATTACTTAATATTTGTTGTCATTTGGAAATTAATATTAGTTTATAAAATGAGCCAAATAAGCATTGATCGTTGAAAATATCATTTTGATTGCAAAATGCAATTATTTTCTTTTATAGATTACAAATTATTCCAAAATAAAAAAAAAAGATTTATATATTTCATACACGTGCAAATCTCATCAAATAAATAAATTAAATGCATAATCTTCCAAAGCAACAATAAACATAAGGTGTTAGCCAATGAGATCATGGCTTAGTATAGTTTGTTAATTAATTATTTTATGATTGTACCTTGATGATGATGTAATAATTGATTATTCAATTGATTATATGAATGTAATACTTTATTATTATTATTATTATAAAAATTAAAAAGAAAAAAAACTAAAATTTCTAAATTCATGCTTTGCATGGTTAATTTTATTTATCGTACTACTTTTTTCATTTTTAACTTAAAATTTGTTAAATATAAAACTTTTCCATTAAATTTAGTGAAAATACATAATTTATTTATTTATTGACAAAGAATATAATTTAAACCTACTTTACTTTATTCTTTTAAGATAATTAAAATATTTTCAAATTTTAACTTCGATTTATTTTTAGATAATTTTAAAAATATATTCTTTCATATTGATTTGATAATTTTGAAGTGTTTTTTTGCAAAAGTCTTATTTTAATTTTCAATGAAAATAATTTAGTAGTTGAAGAGGAAGATTAAAATGTTGTATGTGATTTGAATTTAAAAAATTTTTAATATAATATTCGAATTATAATTGTATTAATTAATATGAAGTACTATTTATAAATCACGTGTCATTATTTAAAACTTACAAAATTAAAAGTAGATATCAAATAAATTAATAAATTTTTAATTTAAATTATTAAAATTTTAAAAATTTCAAATACTTAGTTTTTAATATTTAACTTAAAAATCTATTTATAGATTGAAAATAAACCCCTAAAAATTATCAAACTACCCCTCTCTTGATTTAATAAGAATTTGACACATGACTAAATTAACTATTTTACCCTCATACTATAATTATAAAAATACATTTTTTATAATTATTTACTATAATACCCCATATCATAATTACAAAAATATTTTTCTCTTAAATTGATTATTATGTCTTCATACCATAATTAAGAAAATAACTATTCTCTTATAATTATTTACTACAATACTTTCGTACCATAATTAAAAAAGTACTCATTTTATTATTAAATTACAAAACTCTTATTATTGATCCAAATTACTATAATACCATCCTAACATAATTATAGAAAACCTTTTTCATAATTGATCAAATTTACTATAATATTTTTCCTACCATAATTACGAAAATGATTTTATGAATACTTAATAAGAAGTTGACATGTGATACTTTTGTTTCAAAATTAATAACATATATTAAAACAATCCTTTGATAGTTACTATAATAGCCTTTTGTTTATTTGATATCGATGTGTGTTCAAATTTACTATAATATTTTTTATCATAATTATAAAATACTTATTTTTTTATAATTAATTAAATTATTATAATACCCTCTTACAATAATTACAAAATATCCCTCAAAGTATAATTGACTAAATTACAAAAATAACTTTCCTACAAAAATTATAAAAATACCCTTACCATAATTGGCAAAAATTTTCTATAATGCATCTCATATGAAAATGCTTTTATGAGTACTTCATAAAAAGTTGACATGTGATACTTTGTTTCAAAATTAATAACATATATTAAAACAATTCTTTGATAGTTACTATAATAACTCTTTGTTTATTTGATATGATATCGATATATGTTCAAATTTACTACAATATTTTTTTACCATAATTACAAAATACTTATCTTCTTATAATTAATTAAAATTATTATAATATCCTCTTCAATAATTACAAAATACCCCTCATAGTATAATTGACTAAAATTACAAAAAAATATATCCTATAAAAATTACAAAAATACCTCTACCATATTACTATAATGCATCTTATATTGAAATGCTTTTATGAGTACTTCATAAGAAGTTAACATGTAACATTTTGTTTCAAAATTACTATAATACTTTTATTAAATTATATATTAATTTTTAACATAATATAAAATTAACCACATATTAAATTATTAAAATATTATTACAATTGGTTTATGAAAATTTGACATGCGATATTTTATTTAAAAATTACTATAATACCACTATTAAATTACATATGAAATTTTAACATCATATAAAATTAACTACATACTAAATTATCAAAATACTATTGTCGTTACTTCATAAAAATTTGACATGTGAAATTTTGTTTGAAACTCACTATAATAGTCTAATTAAATTACTTATTAAATGTTAAATAATATATACTGAAATAATTCCCATTGAAATTACTATAACACTTTTTCATATATTTGATATGATTTTAACATGTATCCAGTTTTACTATAATGCCTTCCAATTATAATTAGGAAAATATGACTCTTTTCATAATTAGCCAAAAATATTATATGTCTTCCTACCATAATTATAGATATATCTTTCCTACTATAATTAACCAAAATTAATAAAATTAAAAAAAAAACTTTTTTACTATATTTGATCAAAATTATTATAGTATCCCTTATACCATACTTATGAAAATATCTTTTTTCAAAATTACTATAATGCTTCTTATATCATAATTACGTAAATATTTTTATGAGGGCTTTATAAGAAGTTGATATATGACATTTTGTTTTAAAATTATTATAATAACCATATTAAATTACGTATTAAATTTAATATATTATAAAATTAACTACATTAAATTATTAAAATACTCTTATCATTACTTAATAAAATTTAATATGTATCATTTTATTAAAAATAATTAAAATTAAATGATCAAATAAACTAAATAATTATAATTTTATTAAAATGAAAAAATTAAATAATTTTATATTTAAAAATAAAAAATATTTAATCCTCAATATAGTGGCGATCGCACGCTAGTCTAACATCAAAAACACCCACAACACCAAAATGCAAAACTTCTCCCCTCCGCCTCCAACCTTTCTAACGGCTCAGTCACGGGCGCCAAACAAAAGCATCCCTGAACCAAAATTTTACCCCCCCAAAAAAAAATCTCTTCTCTCTCACTCGTCTCCTCAACCGTCTAGATACTATCATTTTTTTTCTTCTCCACTATGAAAAAAAAAAAAAAGGCCTTTCTTCACTTATTTTTCTAATATCTCTCTCTGCTCTCCCGATGCCTTAGCCGCCTTCCATTGCCGGAACCCCAAAGGGCAATAGCTGGGACTCGTAAAAGGGGAGGAAACAAGGCAAAAGTTAAGAATTTAAGTTTAGGAGATCTTGTTCTTGCCAAAGTCAAGGGTTTCCCTGCTTGGCCTGCCAAGGTCTCTTCCCTTTTATTTGATTATTATTGCTACTTTTTTTACCCTGAATTATGGGTATTTTATATTTTGATGATTATATTTTTAATTTCTTATATGTTTATTTGAACTTATGAATTTGAATAAATCCATGATGAGTTTGGGATTTTTTTTTTTTAAGTTTTGCATGATGTAGGTAAGTTTATTTTATGCTTACATTGTCTTGCTTTGTATTTTATTTGTTGGTTTTGTACTCAATTTGTTTCCTTTAGTAAATTTTGTTTATTTTGTGAAAGGCCTATTTTTGGAGTTAAAAGTTTTGCCATGCGTATGTTAGCTGATTGTGTTTTTAGTGTTTCAGGTTTGGTACTTTGCCTGTTTATCAATTGGGTTACTTAATGCAACTATACAAGTTCTTTATTTTGGGTCTGAAAAAAAAGGGACAAATATATGAATTTTTTTATTGCATGCTAGATTGATTTGATCCTAGAAAGTGTCGTCAGAAATTTAGCGAGAGATTTTCAATTTATTTTTTTGTTTTTATTATTTTGTTACTTAGAACTCAGTTGGTTTTTTGCGATTTTGGTTTACGGTTGGTTTTTGAGGTAGGTTCTATGGGTTATGAATTTCAGATTAGCCGGCCTGAAGATTGGGAGTGAGAACCTGACTCTAGGAAATATTTTGTCCAATTCTTTGGAACACGAGAAATGTAAGCATACTTATGTTCAATTTGTACATGTTTAGTGAATAAGGGAGATGGCAACGTGATGAATAAAGATATGTGATATGTCTGTTTTATGGTTTGCATCTGTTTTCTGGTAGGAGGGAAACCACATTTTACCATAAGATGGAACATGAGATAAATACATGAAAGGTGTTACGGGATAATTTCCGTGAAAAAAATATTAATTTTGTTGTATTCCAAGTAACTTGTTACCTATGCCGATCCTAGCAGACAAACCTTGATGTACTCTTTTTAATTTCCTGTCAATGTTGTTCACATAGGGTGCTTGCTGACTAGAGAATACATTGAAACTGACTTGATTTATTCTATCTCCGTGCTGTTTGTATACATCGTTGCTTTTCTTTCCATCCAGCTCCCATGATCAAGAAATTGTAGAATGCACATTGTGATTACAATAGGGGAAAAATTGTAATCGGGAGGGCTCTATGTGAGTCCTTTATGTGTTAAAGTACTGAACTCTAGGCAGCTCTGTCATTTAGCTTTAGATTGCATAATATAAACTCATGGAGCTCACCATTCTAATGTTCAGGGAGTACTATTTGGCAGATGTGATAGCCATGCAGATTATCTGGGAAATTTACGTCCTATAGTTTTTTAATATGATAATTTGAGAAATAGTGAGATGTCCTTTAGCTAGCCAAGCTTTTCAATCTAGGATGCAGAAAACCAAATAATGATACAATGACAAATGGTGCAATATTTTTCTACTTCTACATGTTCTTGATATAGCATGTGCATCTCATGTTGCCTTAATTAATCTTTTTAATGTAATTTTAATATTTGAGTTATTATTTCTTTTGGTCTTTCCTCCATTTTGTGGTGGTTGTTAGCTAAGCAGCTGATGTTAGTTGATGAGGCTGTCTTGGACTTGTGTTGTGCTCAGGAACATTGGTATAGCATATTTGGGTTAGTTAGGATTGGAGGTTCAAGTTTATTCCTAATCTCCAGTCTGTTACCAAAGGAGTTAGATGCTATGTAGATGTTGAATTTGATAATTGTTAAAATCTATTTAGTGGTTTCATTCTCAGACCATTTTGTTACCTTTTCTCATAATTTAAGTATTTTTTTTTTTTGTTGATGTCAGCTTATATGGGCAATTATGTGTGCTTTACTCATGATTGGTTTGGCTTCTGAAATATCTATCTTCTCTACTTTAGAAAACTGAAGTAGGTGAAACATGGATTGGGAAATTAGATTTTATCCTTTATAGCCAATGGAATGAGTTTGTGACAGCTAACGGTTAAGCTCCAAATTGAAATTTCTGCTTGCAGAAGGTGACAGGTCTATATAAGAAAAATTATTTAACAGATCAAAACACCTATTTTAAATAATTTTATTTGTTATTATTATTTTCTTAAATACTCTATTTCAACAATGCTTGGGCTCTTAATGTATGTGTATTTGTGGCTTGTAGTGAATGTTGAAGTCATATTCAAGAAAGCAACGTGTTTAGCTTAATTAGTAGGCATGATCATTTCTTTATCACTAAATTGTAACTTGCTGAACTTGAAAGTTGGTGTAGCTTTTTGGGTGTTTGAATTGAATGGCATTGCAATTTTCCATTTTTTTTTATTGTTGGTGTTAAACGGATTTGTGATTTAGTTATTTTATTATGCTATGTTATTCTCACATATATTTTGACATGGAATTTTAGAATTATTTTTTAAATTTATTGTTGATAATGACCATTCTTGATGGAAGACTTATTCATAATATGTGGCTGTAACACATTTAGGGCACAATAATGGATCTTTATTTTGTACAATGGAACTTTTATGTTTGTATAATGGATCTTCTTGAATGTTGATTGGACAGTTTCTGTAGCTACAAGTATCTTGAAAAGAAATAAAGTTCAAACCAATCTTGTATATAGTTGGAAATATAAGGTTTTCAGTTTTACTATCACGTCAAGGTTTGCTTGAATAAATTACTTAAGTTGTGTCTGAGTAGCCTTCCAAATTCTAACCATGAATTGGAGGAGCATTTCTGGTTCTGTTCATACTCTCTATGTTATAGTTGAGCAGTTTGAGATTTTAGGTGAAGTTTGTTGGGCGTCAACATGTGGTGGTTTAGATATGGTATGCTGGGAAGCCTTTGAGTAATGGCATTTTAACCCTGAAAATAGGTACAGCTGGAGTTTTCCTTAGAACATTTGCATAAGTGGTTTATTTATGTGGAACCATCGAAGTGGTTTTGGGAATATTTTGTTTTTTGGAAACTTTCATAAGCTCAGGGCTTCTTTTGGGAATTTTCCTTTCTAAATTCTTGGACATTTTTTTCCATCCATATTTGCATATTTTTAATCATGCTTAAGCTGTGAGGCTTAATCCTTAAACCTTGGATGGAAAACTTTATTCCCTTTTGGATCATAATTTTTAGATGATGATGCTTCTGCTACTGAATTATGTAGAAGACATTTTAATTTGTTGAATTCTTGTCTTTTGTTTATTTTTTAATACTTGGTGATGTATTTTCTCATATTCCTTTAGGGCATCATGTTCATGCACATGTGAGCAAGTTGATAAATTTAAATATCTGCATCTTTTTTTTCCTTAAAGATAGTGTTTATGTAATTGGATTTTCATATTTCATTATTGAAGTTTTTGACTCTGCATTTTTAGTGTAAAAAGGAGCAATGCTTTTCATCCCAGCCAAGAGATGTATGCATGCATCATTATTTTCTCTTACACTACTCTTTGAACTTTAGTTCACTTGTGTTCTAGTTGCTTATTTTTCTCCCTACGTTTTTCTTCTTTTACAGAGCTTTTGTTGCACCTGGCGATATTCAAGCATTTACTATTGAGACAAAGAGTAAATTTTTGGCTAAGTGTCAAGGTGTTAAAACTAAGTACTTTGTCCAAGCTGTGAAGGAAATCTGTGTGGCATTTGATGAATTACATAACGAGAAGTCCAGTGGTTTGAGAGATGGAACTGATAGATCAACACCTGGCTGTGAGGCTTCATCTGTTGATGGGGTTGAGGATGATGATGCAGAGGCTGACTTAATGAATGGAACAGGTGCACTAGCTCTTGGCACAGAAACCACTAGTGACAGAAACGGTTATCTTGCTTCTAATTTGGGCTGTTCATGTAGAGGTGAGAATAATAATGACGATGTAAAGTCATCAATTTCAGATCATGTGGATGATGGCTTATCTCTGGTTATGTCTTCTGGAGGGAAACAAAAAATATCAAATGGTGAACAACCTAAAAAGGAGGTGTTATCTTCATCTTTTGATGAGCCTTCTCATATAAAGGAGGAATTCTCTGATGATAAAATTGCTACTGTCAATTGTACTAAGAAAACATTGAGGGATGCTCAGAAGTCAAAGAAGATGGGTCCTGGGCCAAAGAAAAGAACTGAGGAAGGACACAAAAGCAGCAGCTCAGCCACAACATTATTGAGGGATGATAAATCTGGTGGTTGTCTTGATCGGCCTGACTCTGAGGAGCAATTGAAAGATAGAGTAAAAGGCAAAGTCTCTGGCAGTGCTGTAAGAAAATTCTCACCAGATGCTCTCAACTCAGATTCTAATTACACTGGTAGTAAAAATGCAAAGGAATTGCTGAAAACCAAAAGCAACTTCAATGCTGAGGATGAAGTACGGGATGCTGTGGCCAATTCCAAAGGTGAGACTACCGGCAAGAAAAAAAGGGGAGAACCTGGACTTGAAAAGCCAAAATTGGGAACAGATGAAATTTTACATCCTGCCAAAAATTCAAAGTTTGTAGATATGAAAAATGATGCTTCCCAGGGATCTCTTGCCAAAAACATGAAAGATTCTCCAAGTTCTAATAATGTCAATAACAAGGCAGTTAAACAATTAGAGTTGAAAAAATCCACATTGCATATTTTAGCATTGAGAGTCCCAACAGCCATTACATTTCTGGTGATGAAGCTATGCTGCCCTTATCAAATCGCCATTGGCGGGCACAGGAGGCAATTTCTGGTTCTGCCACTCTTATTTCCGATGATAAAATTTAAAAAAATCTTGTTGAGACACTTACAAGTTCTAGTAATGTGAAAATTCCAGCTACCCAGTTGTCCAAGAGGCAGAGAGCTGTTTGCCTTTTTGATGAAGATGAAGAAGAAGATCCCAAAACTCCAGTTCATGGAGGATCTGCCAGGAATGTCAAGGTAACTTCTGTTGTTTCAAAGAGCATTTATGTAAGTCATGCAAGTGCTATCAATGCTCAACATAGTGTTGGAGATTCCACCCAATATGAGAATAGTGATCCTAAGGAGGCTTCTTTACGATTAGCAAATGATTTTGTGTCACCTCTTCAACCATGAACTGTTGAAAGGAGGCCTTCAACGAAGTCTCCTTATCTGGTTTCTGCCACCAAAGAAGTTGTTGAACAACACAGAACTCCTAAAGCTACTGTTAAGGTTTCCAGTCATGGAACTCAGAAAAAGGCTCCATCTGGCTCTGTTAAGGGATCGGATGTTGTTTCTGATGGTCCAAAGTCTTCTCAAAATCAGGTTTTGAGTCAAAGATATAGCCCAGCTTCTTCTGTAGGAAGACTGAAATCTACTCCAAAAGTAATTTCATGTATTAATGACACTGCTTTTGTTACCGAAACTTCAATGGAGTATGGCTCTGCATTATCTGTGTTGTTGTTATTATTTATTATATCTAATTAACCATTTTTAGAGCTATTATATTAATCTTCATTTCATATTGTAGACCAATCTCTTCCTGTACAGATTGGATGTCTTTAGAGAAGATAGAAGTGGTTCGTTGATTGATTTGAAGACTCTGGATTCTGCTATGTCTATGAAGCATCTTATTGCCGCTGCCCAGGCAAAAAGGAGACAAGCTCACTCTCAACAATATTCTCTTGGAAATCCTAGTTCTGTTTTTGTGTCAGTGTCTAATATTCAGGGGGCAAGTCCCAGTCCTGCAGTTCAGCCTTTTGTATCTGCAATCTACAATGCAATGCAGCCTGATGTGCAGGGATTTGCTTATCAAACAAACCTAGATTCTCCATCAACTCTTGGTCCCCAGTCAGGATCCCAAAATCAACAGGATACTGAAGAGATCGAAGAGAGAAGATCTAGTTCAGGACACATGGCACCTGGAGGCTCTCTCAGTGGTGGTACTGAGGCAGCTGTTGCATGGGATGCTTTTGAAGGAATGATAGAGACTTTATCAAGGACTGAAGAAAGTATTGGACAAGCAACTCGCCTTGCTATTGATTGTGCCAAGTATGGCATTGCAAATGAAGTAAGTTAAATAATATGCATATTTATGTTTGGTGTTGGTTCAACAATGTCAAGATGAGCTTGTTTAACCCCAGATTTATATATTATGATTTTTTATTCTGTTTTAAACAAAATGGTAATTATTGCATATGATGTTCATGATGGCAAAATTCTATTGAAGACTACTTTTTGGAGGGAGTCTTAGAATACATTATTTGTATGCAGGTTGTTGAACTTCTCATCCGGAAGTTGGAAAGCGAGCCCAGTTTTCATCGTAAAGTTGACCTGTTCTTTCTTGTTGATTCAATCACCCAATGTTCACATAATCAGAAAGGTTGGTTGTGCTGTCTTGATGAATGTGTTCAATTACTCTCTAATACTGAATTTATTTGGTGCAGGCATTAAGAAAAAATGTTTAGTTTTATTTGGAAAAGGGTATAGTTTATCATTTTTCTTGCTGGTTTAGCATTATTTTCTTAATATTTGTTATGACAAAGAGTATTCTTACTAGGTGAATTCTCCTTTAGACTTTGGAACGAGTGCATGTTTATTTTTACAAAAACACTCTTTGAATTGCTCTTTAACTTGTGCACACATGCTGAAATAGTCATATGTGATCTATTGTTGCAGCAATTCATGTAAATGATTGTGGTTAATGTTTATTTAGGCATTGCCGGTGCTTCATATATCCCTACAGTTCAAACAGCATTGCCTGTCTCCTTGGTGCAGCTGCTCCACCTGGAGCAAGTGCTCGTGAAAATCGTCGTCAATGCCTCAAGGTATATTATTTTTTTTCAATTGTAAGAGATTATTCGTCTTTTGTTTCCTTTCCCCCACTCTCTTGAGGATAAAGGGATCTTTGTCTATACCAGGTTTTATGGTTGTGGCTTGAGAGGAAGATTTTACCCGAATCTATTCTGCAGTGTTATATGGACGACATTGGAGTTTCAAATGATGATACAATTTCTGGATTTTCCCTATGGCGCCCGTCACAAGCTGAACGTGCTATAGATGATCCTATTAGGGAAATGGAAGGCATGCTTGTTGACGAGTATGGCAGGTCTGAAAACACTTTCAACCATTTACACCAAATTATTATAATGATAACAAATATAATATCTACTATATTACCATTGAAGTTTGGTTTTTGTTTTGGTTTGGTTTCAGATATATTTGAAACCAAACTAAGACCAAATTTACTTGTCAGTTTGATTTGCAGGCCAAACTAAAACTTTTTGCTTTTCAAACCAAACCAACCAACCCATATTGGTCACTTTAATCTGATATTCAGCTGAAACCAAATTAGGAACACACCATTTCGCTGATATGCCACTGTTGTTTGATCTGATTTGAATATAGAGCTACTATGTTTTTAGTTATCTTGCATAATATTTTTTTTAAATTACTAAATTTGAAGTTAGTTCAGTGTTTCTTGTAGCATTTGTGTCCCATCCTCTAGTTTCTAGTGTTTGTCACTTGAAAGGGATATGAACTTTCTGACATCAATTTTGTTGGTTCTTATAAGCAGTAATGCTACATTTCAGCTTCCTCGCCTTTTGTCTTCTAATGCATTTGAAGATGAAGAGGAAGAAGATCTTTCAAACAGTCCTTGCAGAGATTCTGCTGATGCATCACCATTAGAACCAGCTCATGCTTTAGGAGAGTTAGAAACATGTACAGTTACTCCAAGTGACAGGCGTCATTGCATCTTAGAAGATGTGGATGGTGAGCTCGAAATGAAGATGTTTCTGGACACCAGAAGGATGATCGACCATCATTGACAAATGATAGTCTTGAAATGGACTTGCAGCAGCAGGGCACTGATAGTATCATGGAACCGGCTTCAAATACCTCCAATGAATTCCCTCCTCTACCAGAGGGTTCCCTGCGATTGCCCCCTGATTCTCCTCCATCCCCACCACCTTTTCCACCTTCATCACCCCCACCCCCACCCCCACCTCCATCATCTCCATCTCCACCTCCACCTCCACTTCCACCTCCTCCTCTACCAACACAACTACCTCCTCCCCCTGCACCACTTTCCTACCCTTCAGTCTTTATACCTCAACCACCAATGCCAACTCAACCTTCACTGCTATCTCAATCCATGCTACCGCCCTAGTCATCAGTACAGTGTTGACCACAGTTGGCATATCAACCACCTGTACCTCATGAACTCTGGCGCACACCAAATGTGAGACTCCTAATATGCCTTCTTTGCTTGTTATGGAGTATGTTGATACTTTTTTATTTATGTAACCTATGCCTTTGTAAGCAGGGTAATCAAATAGTTCAAATGGCTGGAAATACTCCTCTTGGGGGCCATATTGATGCTGGTGTGAAAAGCGAATTGTTTCCACAGGAATCACCTTGCTTTCCAACAGGAGTCTGCAATTCTTGAGAGCCTTCTGGATATAATTCTTCAAGGCAACTGGAATATGGACATAATGAAATGTACTTAAATGACCAATCCTCTCAACCAAGTCAACAGTTTCAACCTGGTAATGCAGCCTTTGTGCAAATACCTTTACCCCCTAGTCTGTCACAAACCTCATCTAGCCATTTCTCATTCACAAAGCCCGCTATGCCTCCACATTATTAGCATTCATGTCCTCAATGCTCTCTGCTTGCAACATGATGGCCGAAGGCCATTTGTTGCTGATGAACAGTGGAGCATGCCTGCAGGAGAATATGACACTGATAATCAGTGTGATGGGTGGATAGCAGGAAGAAATCCATCAGCTGCTGGTCCATTGTTTGTCCAGGAAGGTATGCATTATCTTGTCCTTAAAACAAAATTTTGGCTTGAGTGTTTGACTCATTGTAAATTTAAATGAAATTTGTAATCCTAATCCTTATGAAGTTTCCATGATTATCAGATGGATGTTTAGGGGCATTAATTTGTGTTTTTGATCTGATCATATTGTTATTTCCTGCAAATTAAACATATGCCCATTTATGATGGTGGCAATCAAACCTTCACTCATTTCAAGTGTTTCATGTTGTTGTGATGGATCCTCTACCAAACTAAAAGAGAAAAATCCAAATAATATAGAACATGCAGACCATATAAATATGAAAAGCATGCCTTGTGCAGTATCTGAAAATTTTCATTGCTATTTGTAGGACACTCTTTTACTATCCCCTTATTATCTTGCTTTGAACTGATGTCATGGCTAATTTCTTACTTTTTTTTATGAGTCTTTGCTGGTATGGAATCTCTTTTAAGAACTCACAGATTTAAGTCCATGAATAAGTATGTGAAATGTTCTGTTGTTTGTACTTCTTCATGCATATTTTATGTGCGTAGCCTCCTCTTTCTTGTGTATATCCTTAAAGTGTTGATAAGATGAATATATGGGTCCTCTATAGATAGTCTCTACCTTTTGATGACACTTATGTTAATTCTTTGGCAGGTTACTTTAAAACACCTGTTGAAAGACCACCCTCAAATGAGATGGGTTTTCTGATTGCTTCTGCCAATCATTTACCAGCTGGAGCTCCAAATTTGGGTACTGCAATTTTTAATTGCTGTCTTGGTTTGCTTTTAATTTTCTTCTTTTGCTAGTTAAATAATCAAGCACCAATTAAACTAGAGAATGACTTCATGATTGTATCTTTCAGGTCATGGTATTTCACAAATGTTGCCATGTCAACCAGACACGTGTGTTATCAATTGTTGGAGGCCAGCTTGAGAATGAAGAAATAGTCTCATTAGGTACTTAGTATATTTTCGTACTTATTTGTTAATGAATCTCAGCCTGAATATTTCATCTTTTTTTATTATTATGAATAGAAAGCTTTGTCCTTGTTATTAAGTGAAAGTGAAATTTTTTGTTTTGGAATTTGTTCATCTTTTTGTTGATTTTGCTGGTAAACTACCATTTAGTATAATCTGAAGTTGGAAATTTGTGCTCCTGTTGTTGCAAGAATAGAGAGTATTGTTATTGTCTTTGTTTGGTCACATGTAATCTTCTTGCTTAAGTTTACAAATTTTTCTTTCATTGTCATTTTCAGCTACAAAAATAGCGGAAATTTATTCTCCAGTGTAGAAAAAAGATGCTAATAAACTTTTATTTTATTAAACTTTTCATATGATTCTTTAACCAAATAATAATAAGATTAAATAAAAGGGAAAGAAATAAAAATGAAATTTTAAGTATAAATAATCCCATTTAAACTTTGTCTAAAAGTTAAGAAATTTAGGTGATCTCTTTATATTTAAGGACTTGATTTCAAATTTGCATTTCATCATCTAGCATGATGTTCATTTGCATAAGTTTATTTTGAGATTATTGTTTGTATTTAATTCACATGCTCATGTCTATTAATTGTTATTATTGTTTCTCGGTTGATTATAACATCATTCTTTTTGCATAAAATTTTTTTTCATGGAAATTGCTATTTAAAAAATGGATTTTGAAATGAAATAATATAATATTTCAAGGAAAATAATTTTTGATATCTTGCTTAAATATTGGAGAGTCACTAACAGTTATCATCTAAAAAGAATGTTATTTTCATTTTTAAGGAATATAATAATGAATCTTAAGCATAAAAAATTATCTTTAAATTTTACCTAGATGTTAAAAAATTTTTAGCTAATTTTTTAACCTAAAAATTTGCACAATTTTAAATAATTTGTCACTTGAAATTATTTTAAACAACCATTGTAGCCTAATTTGAAGAAAACAAACACGTCCATTTTATGGGTTACAATATACCAAGGTTTTTTCAATTTCAAATCTCCAAATTTAGTTTTGGTAATATTTGATGTTATATAATCTCATATATTTAAAAGCTTGACCGAACTCACAATAAAAGTTTTTTATCTTTCCACGGGGAATAAAATGTAGCAGGAAGCCACAAGGAAAGTGTGGAAAGAATTTTTTAACCCACACTCCACGATTTTATGACTCATACTTTGGACTAAAGTATTAATTACAAAATGACAAAATGAAAACCCAAGCAGCAGTTGGAGCCGCCAATTTGTCCGTTTTGATTATATTTATTATTCACCCTGTCTCATTTTTTTATTTTTTATTTTTTTAGAATGTCCTAAATTTATATCTTTTCTTTTTTACCATCTAAAACAGTTACTTTTTATATTTTAAAATTATTTTTATGATTTTTTTATTTTTTAATATTAAAAATCATGAAACTTTAATTTTATAAAAAGAATTTAAATTTTAATATTAAATACATTAAAGTCAACTTTTTTCTTAAATTCCATAAAAGTCAATAAATGACAAATATTTCGGAATGGAAGGAGTATTAAAATATCAAAATTATATTGAAAGCAAAATAGATTTTCTTTAAAAACAAAAAATAAATTTACATTTAAATTCAAATAAATAATCTTTAAAAATATATATTTTTTGAGAAATATTACATAACAATTTTAAGCAAATTCAATTTAAAATACACAGTTAAAATTTTTATCATTTCAAAACATCGACCAATTTAAAGTTAACATTATTAATTAAGGATGAAATATTTAAGTTAATAAATTATCAAAGGCATATACATTTATATATTTATATAAATAAATATAAATAAAGTATAATTTTTTTCCTTAATTAATAGCTCATATAATTTTTTACAATTAAAATTATGTAATTTAGCACTATGTTATTAATAGACAAATCTAAACATTTGGTATTCATTGTTTAAGAAAATATGCAGACACACATATCCCATTTAATTAACGTGAATATGAAGGTAATGTCAATATCAAGATACTTTCAAATAATGAAATATTTGATGTTATATAGTCCAATAGACTTAAAAGTAGAAATTTTCTGGAACTTACAAATAAAAGTGGTGGACCCATATATAATTTTTTAATGTAATTAAATAATTATAATATTGTAATAAAAAACTTATAGGTGAAATGTTCCCAAACTGATTTACTTATTTCAATTAAATTTGTTATTAAAATGTTAAAAATATTTTATGTTAATATTTTAAAATTAAAATTTAATTAAAATATATGATTTACTAATATAATAAAATTCTCAAGTTGAACTCAAGTTTTAAAAATCATATTTGGGACTGGATCCAAGTCTTTTGACCAATAGCCTAGAAAGTAGTTGGGTTTAGCAAGTACATATACATTGAGATTCGATCATAAAATCTAATTCTTCCAATCACTCCTTATTATTGAGACAAAACCTCATTTATATATAGCACGAACAAATTTTTAATTTGTGGAAAATAAAAGTCATTGTCTTATTCCAAAAATTTTTTTCTAAATTATGTCGGTAACTTTCGAGAGAGATGATTTCAGTGACTAGTTTATTCAAATTTCAATTCCAAGAACAGTAGAATTTACCACCGATGAGCGAAGACAAAGAAAGAGATTAACACTCCTTTTGGTAAGGAGGAAAAGACGAGGGAAAAAAAGTTCCAATTTTTTTGTTACTTTCCTTTTCTTTCTTTCCTACAACAGAGTCTAAACGATCAAGGACTACCTTGATTTTCTATATATATTAAGCTTGATGCAAGGCTTATCGTTATATATTTAGAAGTAGCAATTGAGAGAATTGAAAATATAGAGATCATATATAAAGAAAAAGAGATGATGGAACCCAAATGGTTGTGGTTGAGTGTGTTGTTGTTGTTGTTAGAAGGGTGCGGATGGCATGGTACTGATGCTTGTTGGGAGGATGAGAAGATTGCTCTCTTGCAACTCAAACCTTTCTTCAATCCTTACAACGATCTGAACAGCTGGGAGGATGCGATCAAGGGTTCAGATTGCTGTCAATGGGATAGGGTCGAGTGCAACACCTCCTCCTCCTCTTCCAAGCGAGTCATAGCACTCTCTCTTGATTATACAAGATGGTTCAACAACCAAAGATGGTATCTTAATGCCTCTTTGTTTCTTCCTTTCAAGGAACTGAAGCATCTTTCTTTGCCAGGGAATAACATCGCTGGTTTTGTTGAAAATGAAGGTCCCTTTTGCCTTTTCATCTTTAATGATTTCATTGTTAATTTGCAATATGAAAATTCATTCATCAGTTCTTCATTTTTTACAATTTCATATTTAATTCTATTTTTGTTTTATTGATGAAAAGCCACTAAGTCCTTATTATATATTTAAAAGAACTCTCTTGCAGGTTTTGCAAAGCTAAATTTGGAGATCCTTGACTTAAGTTTAAATTACCTCAATGATACAATTTTATTATCTTTGAGTCAACTTTCATCTCTCAAGGATTTATATCTAGCAGGAAACTTGTTCACAGGATCAACTCATGCAAACGGTTAAGTTAAAATTAATCTAATAATGATTATGAATGATAGACAGTTATTAAAATATTAATTTGTCTTCATTACAGGTTTCCAATGGCTCTCAAGACTTAGTAATTTGGAAACTCTTGATTTAAGGTACAACCATTTGAAAAATAACATATTGTTTCATATGAATGGTCTTTCATCTTTAAGGACTTTAAGTTTAAGTGAAAATCACTTGGAAGGAACCCTTCATATTCACGGTAAACTCACTTTACCTCTTATTTATGTTAAAGTCAAATTTTGTTTCAAGAAAAGCTCTTGCATATTATTTGATTTTATATATAATATAATTAATTACTCGTTGAGGTTGAATAGAATTGAATAATTTGACAAACTTGAAGAACTTGGATTTAAGCAACAACAGAATTGAAAGCTTCCGACCATCAAAGCAAGGTATAAATATATATTTCTATTCACTCAACCAAGATCTTACTTATGTGATTAGCGTATAAAATTTTTGATTGATAATAATATCTAATAAAATTATATATTTTTGTACAGGAAACGAGATACAACTAAGGTTAACCAATTTGAAGGAACTTGATTTGAGCGGTAATCGTTTCAGGAACAACATATTTTCTTTCTTTCGGGGGTTTTCAAGTCTAAAGTCTCTGTGTATGGGGTCGAACCAATTGCAAGGCTCAATAGATATTAAAGGTAAAGCTTTTACAACTTTTTTTAAAAATTTTTTAGAAGCCTTAAACTCATCCAAAATTTTTTTTGATAAGTCAAAGGGATTTATTAATTAATTAAAAGGTTACAAAGCCAGCATAAAGCTAATTCATCAAAGCAAATAGATCTATGCGTTCAAACCAAACTGACAAAACACCACCCAAACTATATTACTGAAGACAAGACGGCTAAAAGTTACACCACCTCACCCACAAGCCAATTACCCCCCGACCAAAGCGAGCCATGTGTGTTTTCAATTTCTTGTATTGTTGGCACAGAATCACTCTCCACTATCACCTGCTCTGTACCTTGTTCAAAAGCTAATTGTAGTCCCCAAACGATCGCTCTTAACTCTGTATGAAGGGTCCAGTCTACCCAAGTCACTGTTAAAAACAGCACGTTACTATTCGAATCTCTAAGAACAGCACCTAGCCCAGCTTCTTTTTCTCTATCCACTGCATCCACAATGAGCTTTTACCAACTCTAGCCTTTCCCTCACGCAGGCTCTCTTTACCAATGATTTCCACATAGCACATGTTCCTTGATGGAGGCATTTTAATTACAATTATCGTATTGTAATTCTTATTGTGTTAATTATAATACCATAATTCTTAATATTATTATGTTTGATTATATAATTATATTAATATCAAGTTAACAAATATTATATTATTTTCAAAATGTGAAATGAAACCCAGTTAAGATGCTAATTGTACCTTTTGTCTCCTGGATAGTTGCAGTTGCTAATATGAAACTTGTGGTTGCAAAATAACATTTCTTGTTCATACCATCTGGTAGGAAAAATGCTATTAGCTTAAGAATCAAGCTACACCTATTGGCCAAAAGAAAAAAAATCAAGCTACACCTACGATGTCACTTATTATACTGTCAGTCATTTCAATTTTTGATTGGGATAAGAAATTAGAATCCAACTCTATGTAAGATAAAGACAACCAAACCGAGTGCTCAAGTGTGATACTTATTATTGAAGTGGGAAAATCGATACATGACTGAATTAGAAACAGTTGAGAAACCATTTTGTGGTTTTTTTTTTTTTTTTTCATTTTTGTTTTCTGAAGTTTCCTAAGTATTTGTGTTAATGGGTCAAGTCAAGCAAGTGGTAGAATTAAAATTAATCTAATAGTGATTATAAATGATATATAGTAATTAAAATATTAATCTTTTTCATTACAGTCTTTCAATGGCTTTCAAGACTCAATAATTGGGAAACTCTTGATTTAGGATACAACTCTTTAAAAAATAACATATTGTTTCATATTAATGGTCTTTCATCTTAAAGGACTTTAAGTTTGATGGAAAATCACTTGGAAGGAACAATTCATTTTCATGATAAACTTGCTTTATCTTTCTTTTATGTTCAAATCAATTGTTGTTTCAGGAAAAGGTATTGCATATCATTTGCTATTATATGTAATATTAATTACTCATTGGCATTGAATAGGATTGAATAATCTGACAAATTTGATGAACTTGGATTTAAGCTACAATAGAATTGAAAGCTTCCGACCATCAACACAAGGTATGAATATATATTTCAATTCACTCATCTAAGTTTTTAATTATGTCAAGATAAACTTGCTTTATCTTTCTTTTATGTTCAAATCAATTGTTGTTTTAGGAAAAGATATTGCATATCATTTGCTATTATATGTAATATTAATTACTCATCAGCATTGAATAGGATTGAATAATTTGACAAATTTGATGAACTTGGATTTAAGCAACAATAGAATTGAAAGCTTCCGACCATCAACACAAGGTATGAATATATAATTCAATTCACTCATCTAAGTTTTTAATTATGTCAAGATAAACTTGCTTTATCTTTTTTTTTATGTTCAAATCAATTGTTGTTTCAAGAAAAGATATTGCATATCATTTGCTATTATATGTAATATTAATTACTCATCGGCATTGAATAGGATTGAATAATTTGACAAATTTGATGAACTTGGATTTAAGCTACAATAGAATTGAAAGCTTCCGACCATCAACACAAGGTATGAATATATAATTCAATTCACTTATCTAAGTTTTTAATTATGTCAATGTATAAAATTTCCTATTGACAATAGCATATAATAGAATTATATATCTTGTATAGGAAAAGAGACACAATGGAGGCTGACCAATTTGGAGAAACTTGATTTGAGTGGTAATCTCTTCAGGAACAACACATTTTCCTTCCCTCAAGGGCTTTCAAGTCTAAAGTCCTTGTATATGAGTGAGAACCAATTGCAAGGCTCAATAGATATTAAAGGTAAAGCTATTACAGCCTTTGTTTTTTTTTTTTTTTAAATTCTTTTTAGAACGTTTAAACTCACCAGATGAGTACAATTTCATATCACATTTGAGGATTTTTCTTCTTCACTTAAAGCTTTAGATTTATTTTGCCATTTATTTCATTATAAAGTCATTAAAATACTCAATAAAAGATTATTTGAATAACCACACTAACATAATGATTATTTGAATTGAATTTGGATATAGAATTGAATATTTTGATGAATTTGAAGATGTTGGATTTAAGAGACAACAGAATTGAAAGCCTTCAATCCTTCCAAGGTATGCACTTATATTTGCCCAATTAGCTAAGTTTTTACATGTAATTAAATAATATGTAAATTTCTTTTGTGATGAATCTTTTGTAGATAGTGGAAGACAGCTGAACTTGACCCATTTAGAAGAACTTGATTTGAGCAATAATCTCATTAATGACAACGTATTTGAATCCCTCAACGGGCTTAAAAATTTAAAGTCTTTGTATGTAAGCTCCAATCAGTTAAAAGGATCAATAGATATGAAAGGTAAAAGTACTTTTTCTACAACAATTTTGAATTTGTTAATAGAACCCTAATTCATGTTTTAAGACAATATAATGAATAAGTTCATCTGTTTCTTTTCTTTAATGATAAAATTATGTAAATTATCTATAGATATTGGGAGACAAGAGAAGCTGATCAATTTAAAAGAACTTGATTTAAGTTATAATCTCATTAATTATTACTTTTCAGCCAAATTTTCAACTTTGTTAGAAATATTTAAAAAAACACACTTCATGTTTTCAGATGATTTAACAAGTTGATCTATTACTTTTCTTTTCCCAGACTTAGGTGCTTTTACCAACTTAAAGGAACTGGATATGAGCTATAATGATTTGAATGAATATGTGGCCTGTAAAGGTATGGATATAAATAAATTTTCTATTTTTATTTGTGAGGTTTATAATGATGTAGATGTTTTAATGATCAACAAATTTAGCATATTAAATTTTAATGCTCAATTTTTTAAAGGAAGAAATTAATTATTTATTATATGCTTTTTACTACAATATTACAATTCTCTAATTATAATAAAGAATTACATAAAAATTCACCATTTATAAGTGTGACATCCACATACAATTTGTTAAATCTCACGCAATTTTGAATTGTGATTACTTAATTGTATTACAATAATTATAGGTGAAATACTCTCATTAAACCCAATTTTTTAAAGGAAGAAATACATTATAATTTGATTACTAATTAGAAATGATATATATTTGCATTAGATAGTTGCATTCTTTAAAAGGTGTTGCAGCTGCATAGCAAATATTTCCTTTTTTATTTGAATTAGCTTGTTGTGTTTTAGAGTTGGACTTGTTTGCTTTTTGCCATTCTGTTTTAGACTACTGCTCATTCTTATTCCCTTTAAAAAAATTTTGCCTTTTCATGTTACAGTTTTGTTTGATTTTCATCTTCTTGATTGTTTTGTATATTAAAATTTATATTAAAAATTGTTACCGTTTCATCTTCTCGATTGTTTTGTATATTAAAATTTATATTAAAAATTGTTACCGTTTCAATCTTGGATATATAATCTTATCTACAAAAATAAAAATTTACACTTGTTTATTTTTTCATTTACAGAATATAAGAGTTTGAAAAAGTTAAAAGTTCTTTTTCTAAATGGGGTTTTCACCAATGGAAGCATTCCATTACTACTAAAATTAGTAGAGGCATTCCCATCGGTTAAGACCTTCGATCTACAAGGGAATTACTTAAACAAGACTATGGCTACTCAAGATCAAGGTAAGTCATTAATTTATTTCAAAAGGACTAAAAATTAGTAGTTGTTTGTTGATTAACATCTAATAATACCTCCTATGCTATGATTACTCAGAATTGCATGCGTTGAACAACGTGAAGGAAATATTTCTAGACTATTCCTATCTGGACAACAACATTTTGCAAAGCGTTGGATTATTCACTTCTCTTAAAACTTTGTCTTTATGTAGCTGTGGACTTGTAGGTTCCCTACCTAATCAAGGTAAATTAAAGACTCCATAATTTCTCCAATATAATTTATAGAATACATTTCCTCCCAATAATCCTTTATTCTATTTCTTTTATCTAATATCTCCCATATATTTTGATTTAGAAATCAAAATTTAATTAGAATTTCTTCCACGGTTTTATAAAATTTTCAGGTTGGTGTGATTTGAGGAACCTTGAAGAGTTGGATATCAGTGAGAATGCACTTAAGGGGATACTTCCTTATTGTTTGGGTAACTTGACATCTCTTCATGAGTTATATATCTCTGACAATCAATTTAAGGGAAATTTGACTCCTTTAGCAAATCTTTCATCACTTAGACTCGTTTCCCTTTCAAGAAATCGTTTTCAAATTTCAATGCCATTCTTGTCACTTGCAAACCTTCCAAATCTCAAGGTTCTTTTGGGTGATGAAAATAATATGGTAATGGAACCTAATTCCTTTCATACTTCAATTCCGAAGTTCCAACTAAATTCCATCAGCTTGTCAAAGTGTACAACAGATAAAGGACTTAGCCTACAACCTCCTAAGTTCCTTCATTACCAATATGAATTAAGATATGTTGATCTTTCCTATAACAATTTCAGTGGAACAGTCCCATTATGGTTGTTAGAAAACAACACAAAATTAGAAAAACTCTTCTTGTTGGGTAATTCTTTCACTGGTCCTCTCTTGTTACCACATCTTTTTCATCTTAATGTGTCTTTGATTGACATATCTGATAATAAATTACAAGGTCAAATTTCGGCAAATATATGTTCAACTTTTCCAAATTTGGAATTGTTATTCTTATCTAAGAATGCCTTTGAAGGTAATATCCCTCCTTGTTTAAGTGGCATGAACACTTTATCAATTTTAGACCTATCGGACAATCATTTGTCTGGAAGAGTACCAGAAGAGTTGATCATGAGAAGCTCATTACATATTCTTAGGCTATCAAATAACAACCTAAGTGGAAAGATTGTTCCTATGATGTTCAACACAAGCAAGTTGTCAATTTTGTATTTGGATGGCAATAATTTTGCTGGAGAGATTCCTGATATTGATGTCTCTGCTACTGATTTTTCACATTCATCACTAGAGGATATTGATCTCAGTAATAACAGTTTTAATGGAAAGCTCCCAAGATGGATAGGGAATTTATCGTATTTGAAGAGATTGGCTTTGTCCAACAATCATTTCGAAGGTTCTATTCCAATGGAATTGTGCAACTTGTATGAGCTTGAACTTTTAGAGCTTTCTCAAAACAATTTATCTGGCTCTATTCCTTATTGTTTCAATCCACCATATTTGAGACATGTCCACGTGAGGAGAAACAAACTAAGTGGTCCATTGACATTTGCTTTTAATAGCTCTTCATTAGTGACATTAGATCTTACAGGGAATAATTTGACTGGTAATATTCCAAAATGGATTGGCACATTTTCTGCTTTAAGCGTCCTTCTTTTGAAAGATAATCATCTAGACGGTGAAATTCCAGTTCAATTATGCAAGTTGTATTCATTGAGCATCATAGATATTTCTGGAAATATGTTTTCTGGTCCTATACCTTCTTGTTTGGGTAATTTAACTCTGGCAATGAATGAGAAAAAGTCTTCTATAGAAGCTCAAACAATATACATTCTGATGGATGTATCACATGGTCATCCTAGTAGCTACAAGGAAGAATGGATAGAGTTTACAACAAAGAGTGTGTCCTATTCATACGGTGGTGACATTCTTGAGTACATGTCTGGGATTGATTTATCTTGTAACAGGTTAACTGGGCAAATCCCACTAGAACTGGGAAACTTGAGTGAAATCCGTTCGTTAAACTTATCACACAATAATTTGGTCGGAGTTATACCTTCATCATTTTCACAACTTAAGCGAATCGAGAGTTTGGACCTTTCTTACAACAACTTGAGTGGTAGAATCCCTATACAGTTGGTTGAGTTGTATTCTTTGGAGGTTTTGAGTGTGGCACACAACAACTTGTCAGGTAGTACTCCAGAACCAGAAGCTCAATTTGGGACCTTTGATGAAAGTAGTTACGAGGGAAATCCTCTTCTCTGTGGGCCTCCATTGCAAAATAGCTGCTTTAAAACTGAGTCACCACCAACAGTACCATCTATAACAGATGATGAAGGAGAAGGTAGTTTCATGGAAACATATGTTTTTTGTGTGACCTTTCTGGTTTCATATGTAATTGTTTTATTGGGAATTTTTGTTGTTCTATACATAAATCCATATTGGCGACAAGCATGGTTTTCTTTCATTGAGAGTTGTATCACTACCTGTCGTTACTCAATTGTGGGCAATTTTCTTGAGTTATACATCTTCAAAAGATGTGCTTAAGTGTCATGGGAGCTCTTATGATTTGCCTTTTGTTTGAATGTGGTGAAGATTTGGATGAAGTTGATTTTTGTTATCAAAAGAAGTTTGGTGATTTGATCTTTTAAATGAGGGATTTCTTTTAGCAGACTATTCTTCTAAAATGGTTGTAGGACGAGCTGTGGATTTGGTTACTCATATTGCTTAGAAATAGCAATTTGATGATTTTGCACTTTCAACAGAGCTTTTTATCAGTCAGAACTCTGTTTTTGGTATTTGCTTTGTTTTGAAGAAAGCTTGTAGCTTTGTGTCTTGTTGATTTTATGTTTGTATACAAATTATTCAATTCTCTATTCTCCATCTTCTCCAAGTTATTGTTAATATCTTTTCCAAGTTATTATTCAAATTAGCAATTTTTTCCTTATTACTTTTGAGTTAGTTTTGAGTTTCTAGTGAATGATTTTTGGCATAGATTTTAGTAAAGGCAAAGATTGCTGGCTGTGGCCTACCAAGAAAATTTCTAAAGTTTTATTAGTCGGATTCATATGTTTTAATCAAACTTTATGTCAATCCTACGAAGCTGTTTCAATTTATTTTCTTTGATGCTTAAAAAGTTGGATTTTAAACAAAAACAATACTAGTAGTATTAGTAAGAATTTGAATTTTAAATGAAATACATCACAATAATTCAATAAATAAAAATATATCAGAATTTTAAAAAGAGTTTCCATCATATTGAAGTAATATGAAATAGTCAAGAATGTGCTTTTTCTTTTTCTTTTTAATTTTATTTATCAATTTCTCATTTCTTGCCCTTTTATAGAGGTTTTATTTTTATTTAAAATTACTTAATATTTGTTGTTTTTTGGAAATTAGTATTAGTTTATAAAATGAGCCAAATAAGCATTGATAGTTGAAAGTATCATTTTGATCGCAAAATGCAATTATTTTCTTTTATAGGGTTACAAAATATTTCAAAATAAAAAAACTTAAATTTATATATCTCATACACATGGAAATCCACTCAAATAAATAAATTAAATGTATAATCTTCCAAAACAGTAATAAATATAAGATGTTAGCCAATGAGACTATGGCTTACTATAGTTTGTTAATGAATTATTCTATGATTGTAACTTGATTATGATGTAATAATTGATTATTCAATTAATTATATGAATATAATACTTGATTATTATTATAAGAATTAAAAAAAAAAACTAAAATTTCTGAATCCATGCTTTGCATGGTTAGTTTTTATTTATAGTACTACTTTTTCTTTTTTAGCTTAAAAGCTGTTAAATGTAAAACTTTTACCATTAAATTTAGTGAAAATACATAAATTTATTTATTTATTTATTGACAAAGAATATAATTTAAACCTATTTTATTTTATTCTTTTATGATAATTAAAAATATTTTCAAATTTTCACTTGGATTTATTTATAGATAATTTTAAATAAATATTCTTTCACATTGATTTGATCATTTTGAAGTGTTTATTTACAAAAGTCTTATTTAATTTTTAATGAAAATAATTTAGTAGCAGAAGAGGAGGATTAAAATGTTTTATGTGATTTGAATTTAAAAAATTTTTAATATAATATTTGAATTATAATTTTATTAATTAATATGAATTATTGTTTATCAATCACTTATCATTATTTAAAACATACAAGATTAAAAGTAAATATAAAATAAATTAATAAATTTATAATTTAAATTATTAAAATTTTTAAATTCAAATACTTAGTTTTTAATATTTAACTTAAAAATCTATTCATATATTGAAAATAAATCCCTAAAAAATGATCGTACTACCCCTCTCTTGGTTTGAGAAGAATTTAACATGTGACTAAATTAACTATTTTACCCTCATACCATAATTATAAAAATATTTCTCTTAAGTTGACTATTATCTATTCATACTATAATTAAGAAAATACTCATTCTCTTATAATTATTTACTATAATACCCTCATACTATAATTACAAAAATACTCATTTTTATTATTAAATTACAAAAAGAACCCTTCTTTTATTATTGACCCAAATTACTATAATACCTTCCTAACATAATTATAGAAATACCTTTCTCATAATTGATCAAAATTACTATAATACTCTTCTTACCATAATTATGAAAATGCTTTTATGAATGCTTAAAAAGAAGTTGACATGTGATACTTTATTTCAAAATTAATAACATAAATTAAAACAATCCTTTTATAGTTACTATAATAACGCTTTGTTTATTTGAGGTGATATTGATGTGTGTCCAAATTAACTATAATGTCTTTTTACCATAATGACAAAATACCTATCATCTTAAAATTAATTAAAATTATTATAAAACCTTCTTACAATAATTAAAAATACCCTTCGTGGTATAATTGACTAAATTTTCTAAAATATCCTTCCTACAAAAATTACAAATATACCCCTACCATAATTGGCAAAAAATTACTATAATGCATCTCATATGGAAATGCTTTTATAAGTACTTCATACGAAGTTGATATGTTGCATTTTGTTTTAAAATTATTATAAAATCTCTATTAAATTATATATTAATTTTTAACATAATATAAAATTAATCATATATTAAATTATTAAAATATCATTACAATTGGTTTATAAAAATTTGACATGTGATATTTTATTTAAAAATTACTATAATAACACTATTAAATTACATATGAACTTTTAACATCATATAAAATTAACTACATACTAAATTATTAAAATACCCTTGCCGTTGTAAACCTAAAAATTTGACATGTGAAATTTTGTTTGAAATTCACTATAATGGCCATATTAAATTACTTATTAAATGTTAAATAACATATATTAAAATAATTCCCATTTAAATTACTATAACACTATTTTGTATATTTGATATGATTTTAACATCTGTCCAAATTTACTATAATGCCTTTCAATTGTAATTAGGAAAATATGACTCTTCTCATAATTAGCCAAAAATATTATAATACCTTCTGTCATAACTATAGAAATATCTTTCTTATTATAATTGACCAAAATTACTATAATTAAAAAAAAAACTCTCTTACTATATTTGGTCAAAATTATTATAATACTCCTCATACCATACTTACGAAAATATTTTTTTACAAAATTATTATAATGCTCTTTATATCATAATTATGTAAATATCTTTATGAGTACTTTATGATAAGTTGTATATGATATTTTGTTTTAAAATTTTTATAATGTTCATATTAAATTACGTATTAAATTTAATATATTATAAAATTAACTACATTAAATTATTAATATACTCTTATCATTACTTTATAAAATTTGATGTGTATCATTTTATTAAAAATAATTAAAATTAAGTGATCAAATAAACTAGATAATTATAATTTTTATTAAAATAAAAAATTAAATAATTTTATATTTAAAAATAAAAAAAATATTTAATCCTCAATGTGGTGGCGATCGCACACTAGTCTCACATTAAAAACGCCCGCAACACTAAAATGCAGAACTTCTCCCCTCCGCCTTCAACCTTTTGTCACGGCTCAGTCACGCGCACCAAACAAAAGCGTACCTCAACTAAAATTTTACCCCTAAAAAAATAAATCTCTTCTCTTTCACTCGTCTCCTCAACCGTCTCGATATTCTATTTTTTTTCTTCTACACTTTGAAAAAAAAAAAAAAGACCTTTTCTTCACTTATTTTTCCAATATCTCTCTCTATCTCTCTGGCTGCCTTAGCCACCTTCCGTCGCCGGAACCCCACAAGGTGAGTCGTCGCCGCCGGCGATATCTGTGGCACTAAACTTCCGAATCTCTCTCTTTCTCCCTCTACGGTTTGTTTTGTCTTTTTTTATTGGATTCTGGTATTATCTTTGAATTTGGATTTGATAACGCAAAAAGGAATAACAACGACGGCGTCGAGGATTTGTTAGGGTTTTAATTTTGATGGCTGGGACTCGAAAAAGAAGAGGGAACAAGGCAAAAGTTAAGAATTTAAGTTTAGGGGCTCTTGGCTAAGTCAAGGGTTTCCCTGCTTGGCCTGCCAAGGTGTCTTCCGTTTTATTTTATTATTATTGTTACCTTCTTTTATCCTGAATTATGGGTATTTTATATTTTGATGATTATATTTTTAATTTCTTATATGCTTATTTTGATGATTTTTTTTTTTAAGTTTTGCATGATGTTGGTAAGTTTATTTTATGCTTACATCGTCTTACTTTGTATTTTATTTGTTGGTTTTATACTCAATTTGTTTCCTTTAGTAAATTTTGTTTTATTTTGTGAAAGGCCTATTTTTGGAGTTCAAGGTTCTGCCATGCTTATGTTAGCCGATTGTGTTTTTAGTGTTTCAGGTTTTGTACTTTTGCCTGTTTATCAATTGGATTACTTAATGCAACCATTTAAGTTCTTTATTTTGGGACTGAAAAAGAAAGGACAAATATGTGTATTTTTTTGTTGCATGCTAGATGATTTGATCCTAGAAAGTGTCATCAGAAATTTAGCGAGGGATTTTCAATTTATTTTTTTGCTTTTATTATTTTGTTAATTAGAACTCAGTTGGTTTGTTGTAATTTTGGTTTCCGGTTGGTTTTTGAGGTAGATTCTATTGTTATGAATTTCAGATTAGCCGGCCTGAAGATTGGGAGCAAGAACCTGAACCTAGAAAATATTTTGTCCAATTCTTTGGAACACAAGAAATGTAAGTATTTTTACGTTCAATTTGTATACGTTTGGTGAATGAGAGAGATGGCAACATGATGAATAAAGATAAGTGATGTGTCTGTTTTTTAGTCCCGTGAACAAACAGTTCAATTATACCAGCATGTGATCAACACTCACACTCAACAGTGTATTAATCAAACAATTATATATTTTTTAAGCAAAGATGACAAAAGTTGACTGGTCTTGAAAAATACATTTGATTAATGTACAAATAGTTTATATTTAATATATATTGTAAGTGTATAAATGTAATACAATATACACAATGACACTTTATAAATTAATTTTAAATTTTTAAAAAATAAATGCACTTAATCTTAAATATATATTTAAAATTAATATTTTTAATGATATGTTATCACGTGATTCATTGATAGTGTATAACATCATATATCAACAAAGCATCAAATATAAAACCCCTGCTAAAATAAAAAAATTTAGAAATTTGTTATTGATTCAGTTTATTTGAGATTAACATTAATTTTACAATTGTCATTGCCACAATAAAAAAGGCATTTTTAGTAATAAACATTTTAAAAATTCATTTTGATAACCTAATAGGAGATTAATGGTTGAATGACAGATTAATTATATACATTGAAAAAGATGTGTTTAAAATATTGATAACAAAATTATTGTTTAACATTTTCCAAATATGAAATAATAATTGCAAAATTTTAACAATTATGACTGAATACAAAACTTTTAGTTTTTTATTATTATTGTTATTTTTATTATTTAATATATTTAAACTAAGCTCCTAAGGTTCTTATAGGTTGATATAGTTTAGAAAGTTGTGCTTATATAACTCAAATTACGTTAATTTAAGAATAGCAAATGTAATCTCATTCTTATTGTATAAATATTTCTGATTGCCTTGTATCTCAGCCATTATAGCAACATCCAAAAGTAGTGCTAATAATGAACCCAGCATTGACATGCAAATTGATAGACAAAAGCAAAATTGGAGTGTTTAATCATGAATTTTTAAATTTTAGGTATCAAATTGAATTTTGTTTACAATTCGAGTATCACATGTCTAAAATTTTGGGCCAAAAATCAACATGTATAATCGATCCTAGTTTTAACCAACTTCTTGAATGTGTAGGATCAAAAGCCCAAATCTTGGTCCCATCCTGGAGTTAGTCATATATAAGTTTTAACTATTGTACAGACAATACAAGCTCAAAACCCAAACAAAGGCCCATCTAGTAAATACCATAACTCTTTTTGTTTCTCTTTTCTGCGTTCTCAATATATATATATATATATATATTTATATAGATTTTATGGTTGATGCACTTATATAATGTTTTTAAATCACATATAGCCACACTGAACAGATTTTTAAAAATTAAAAATTTTAAAACATAACTAATAAAAATTTACATAATTCATTTTAAATTATTTTTCAAATTTAAAATTTGTTCATTTAAGTATAGATATTTTGTTTATCAAATATAAACTCTTAAATAATTCTCATTAGACAAACAAGAGAAAGAAAAAAAAAAGAAAGAAAGAAAGAAACTTTTAATTGGATCAATCTGAGATCTGCTAAATTTTTCTTAAGCTTTCCCGGTTGATCCTCACACTGAAAAAAAAAAAAAAAACCATCAAGTTGCATTTTTATTTTTAATTTTATCAATTTGATAAATTTTGAGGAGAGAAAAGAGCAAATAAATATATTTAGTTTAGCCGGTGACATGACCCATTTGTTTAGTGTTCTTGTTTACCTTCTCAAGATCCACACCATCAAATCTTGTTCTGGTTTGTCCATTTTTCAAGCATTTACTTTGTTTTCTTCTGGGTTCATTTCATTTAATTTAATTCTGTTTTTTTTTTCAATAATTTACTTCTCAAGATAAAAAGATAAAATGTTAGGTTATACTGAATGTGGGATTTTGTTAATTTATGTATTTTTCTGAACTTTTTTTTTGTAATTTAAATATATATATGTATTTATATGGAGAGGATCAATTTATATAGTATAATTTTTTATATATTTTTTAACATTTGATTTTAATAAATTGAAAGGATTAGAAAGAAAAAAAAAATGGTTTAGTGACAATTTTAGTTGTTGGGTTTAGAGACAATGTTGAGATCAAGGGATTCGTACAAAGGTGGATTTGGAGGGGTTCATGTTTTGTTTACGTGGAGCTCCCGAAATGGTTTTTTTTTTTTTTTTCGGTTGCTAGTTTTCCTTTTATTTGTAGCAATAAATCTATAAGAAATTGAAATTTGCAAAACGAGGATCCTTCCGAAGGGACGGAAGATTTTATTGAAATCAAAAGGGGCTATGTATTTCTGTAGGATTATATTGTAGTTTAGCGGTTTTTATGTATTTCTGACTTATGATTCTGAGACAAAATTTATAAACTATGTATAAGAAAAGGGGCTAATGATAGGATAAAATTATGACTAAGAGATGATAAGATGATAAGATGATATTATAAATAAAATAAAATTAAGTAATATAATTTTATTTTATATTTGATGTGTGTAAAGATTATGATATGATAATTTTATTTGAATAGAGATAACTTACATTAGAGTAACTTTTATAATTTTTTAGACCCTTAGATTAAAGTTAAATCCATGATTTATTTGAATCAAAATAATATTTTTAAATTTAATAATTTTAATCCAAGTGTCCAAAAAAATGTAAAATTTACACTAGTGTAAGTAAATCCATTCTCTTTTTATTTATTAGTCAAAATTATTTTTTCTTAAAATTTATATAATTTAAATTATTGATATAATTTTAAGAGTATAATAATAAGATATATAAATTTAATCTTATAGATTGAAAATCATCCTCTTCATTTTAAAAAGATTGAATTATTTTATGTCAAGGAAATAATCAGTGACAAATCTTGATATTTGATTTTGAAAGACTAATTAAAATTATACACTTTTTTCATTTGAGGTATTTCATTATATTTATTTATAATATAAAAGATATATGCAAGCATAATAAGCTCATATAATTATAAGTTTTATCAATTTGTAAATAAAAGTTTAAAGAAATGAAATATATCAAATAAATAATTTAAAACTATATATATATAAATAAATCAATTGTTAAAGTTAATAAATATATTTTTAATCAAAAAAAGTGAAATTAAAACTTTTTTACAATGGAAGTCAAAACCTATAGAATAGGAAAGAGAAATTGCAAGTGTTAATTTTATAGGAATTCATCTTTTAAGGAAAGTGAGTGAATTATTTAGGCTAAACTTCAATTTCAATGAAATTGAAAATTTGAGATTATATATTACCAAATTATTCCAATCTTTTATAAAGTAGTCTTAATCTAACTTTTGTGATAAAAAAAAAAGTGCAAGACAATAAGTGAGTGTCAAAACTTTGTACAAGAAAATTTTTCATAAATGACTAAGAGAAGTCAATTTATAGAGCACTAAAACAAAACTTAAGAAAGAACTATCCCAAGTTCGTGATAAAATACAAAAGTTTTAAAATTATCCACGCTTATATTAATGACAAGAATTTTAAGAATAAATATACATATATGTTTTATGAAACAAATCATATCATCAATTTTAATTTATTAAGAAAAATTGAAGACTGAAATGAGTTACCGTCGGTACTAGATAAAAACAAAAATAAAGAGGTTTGATGGTGTTGAAGTCATGGAGTCTTATTAAAAAAGTTTTTTTTTTAAAAAATCAATTTGTGTTTTCTTTTAGTCTACATGTTTATGATTTATATTTGTGATAAATTTATTAATTTTAAAGATTTGTGAATAATGATTTGTGACTACAATAAATAGATAAATATAGTGTGATTTTAACTCTTCTTAAATGGCAATACATAAATTTAGATTATAGAAATAAGTAAATAAAATTAACTAGTAATGTTGGAAACCAATTTAAATTCATGCTATTAGGCGGTCTTCAAATTTGGGAGGAAGGTCCTTGCCCTAACTATTGTCTGCTATTGAGGATAATTAATCTTCTTTGTAATTTTATCTTTTTTTTTTCGGTACCAACCAAATATAATATATGATAACTATCATTTTATCTTATTTATTATCCAATACAGTAAACATAGATTGTAACTTAGGTTGTGCTGGTTTTTCATCAACCTACGAGGAGTTGATTTGGGGTGACAGTGCCACCTAACTTTAGAGTTGCTTGATCTAGCTGATTATTTCTGTTTTAAAAGGTTACTTTGAGGGTGCAATGACTGGTAGATGCATGGGTGGTTAAAGCCATTTTACTTATTGGAAGCTGGGGCAGTCATTGTGAGAAGTCAGAGATGCTTCAATAGAGGATGCAGTGAACAAAAGCTTTCTAAGATCGAGAGACCATATGCGTACATGATCGAGGTTCTATCACATTATGGTGGAGTATTTGGAGCTTTTTCTTCATAACTTACATATGAGTACATATGTTAAAATCCACCGGACATATGAGTACATATGGACTATAGCATCTTGGTCATATTACTGTTATAAAAGAAAAAATAGAACGTAATGAAACTAAAATTACTAGGAACCTAGATCCTTGCTTTTATTCATAGGCATGCTACATCATTTGATTTATCACATTATATAAGGGACTATTCATGTGATTTCTATATCTTCTTCAAAGTAAACTATTGATTTTTTTATTGAATACATTTTCTTTGTGTTTTTCAAAAGTTAATTAACAAACTCAAGTTAAAATCTACCGTGTACCTCTGTAAATTTTAGGATGAATGTTAATGTAATTATTATAATTTAAAATTACGATGCAATTATTAAGTAATCAGTTTCATTCTATTTAAATTAGTGAAAAAAATCTTGTAAATAGATACTGTTATACAAACTTTTTACATTAGAATACAAAAAATTCTTTTCTTATAACAAGTGCAATTAATCATGGTAGATATGGTTTGATCTTTGGTGCACCAAAACTTTAAAAAGATTTTGATTGGTCCCTATGTTAATGATTCGACTAAGAATTTGGCAGGAAGCCACAACGATGGAATACAACTTTTAATTTATTGGTGCAATTGTGGAATGTTATGGAATTCGACATGATTCGATGGACTAAAATTATTTATCCAAAATCCATTCATTCATCGTGATAAAGACGATTATTCTCTAAAGTGCTCATTTGGAGAAAGGTATTAGTCAAATATTTACCATTGAAACAAAGACCTTTTATGGCTATCATTTTTTAAATTTTTATTAAAACAGATTCTCTATTTTTTAAGTAAAAGATAAAAGCATTAATCAATAAATCCAATGTTCGAATGCTTCTTATTATAATTAATCAAGCTATCATAAAATCAAAATATTATATAATTAATATGAATGAACAAAATTAAGATGCTTACTAGTAAAATTCAAAAAATGAAAGGTTTTTTCTGAATTGACAGTAACTCAAGGACACATCTATTTGCATTCACGGTTGCAAATAAGAAGAGCAACTTGTTTTATTCCATTCCATGGCTTAAAACAAAAGAATGTATAAGAGAAAAGCAAGATGCATGAGCATCAATAGTCAATTCCACAATTCTAGGCCTGGCAAGTCAAGGTCTCCTCTCTCTCTCTCTGATCATTACTAAATTTCAATTCTTTATAGTTGAAGGCAACTTGAATGGACTAATCATCAAAATTAGACTATCTCCAACACCATTTAGAAAAATTTTGCATTCCAATTCTTTATAATTGGAGCCAACTTGAATGGACTAATCATGAAAATCAGTCTGTAATTCCATTTTGGAAAAAATTGCAATTCAAATCTTCATAATTGAAGGTAGCTTGAATGAATTAGGGACGGATCCACATGTTTAGTTAGAATGTTCATGGACACCTTTAAAAATTGCAAAGCAAGAAAATTTGAAGAAAAAAATTCACTGAACATATATATGTCCATCGATAAATTGATAAATCCGTCGACAGCTTTCTTTATATATTATAAGTAGACATTCCAAAAAAAATCTTAAATCCCGCATTGAAATTAACTAATCATGAAAATCACACTATCCCCCACACCATCAAAGAAAAATTTGCAGTGAGACAACAACGCGTCTTGTTTGGAAAACCAAGCACCAGAGGTTATAATTTTCAACGAACTAAAACTCTATTCAAACACGAAATTCACTTTCATATGAATCATGTATGGAGTATGAAATAACATTACGGGGCCAACCGAGTTAATTTTTCGAAAGGACTTAATTTCTATTAGGCCTAACGAGCTCAGGTCAATGTCAGTGTCATTAACATCACACTCTTACAAAAGTGGCTGACATAATTTAAAAAAAAAAAAATCAATGAGACAAGTACGCGTTAAAAACCAAGCCAAAGACATTGTTTTTCAAAAATTATACTTTGTTCACGAGGATTGAGGTCTTGGAACCTTTGGATCTCATGACCGAATCTCATCGTATTTGGACTTAATTCAACTTTTGCTTTGTTTTTGTTTGAATTGTTTATTGATTTTGCTTATGAATATATATTATATTAGTTTTCAGCATGTACGTGATGTTAATGTAATTTTATCTTTAAAAATTTTATTTAATAAATAATTTTTTGATATTATGATAATAATGATAAATATTAACAATTTAATTTCAATTTTGGTATCAAATGAATAAAATTTGATAACTTTTGATATAATTTTGATTTGGATTAATATAATGAATGGTCCCTAAACTATAGTGAAATGTTCAATATGTTATTAAACTTTAAGAATTTTTAATATGATATCTGAATTATAAATCTTTAAGTTAATATGATACTTGGAGAATTATTTATCTATCATGTGTTATCATTTAATGCTAGTAATGTTAAGAGTGAGTACTACATGAGTTAGTAAATTCATAGTTCAGTGTTCAGGTACTACATTAAAAAATTTTAAAGTTTAAGTACCACATTTAACATTTCAATATAATTTAGGGGCCATTCATGACATGAATCCTTTTGATTTTGATCACCTTTGATATGTTTTGGTAACCTTTGTTAGAAGTTTGAAAACTTTTGATAAAATTTTGATAACTTTCGATATAATTTTGGTAACCTATGATTAGTTTGGTAACTAATTATATAATTTTACTAATCATTAATATAATTTTGATAATATTTGATGAAATTTTGATAACATCTTGATGTAACTTTGATAACCTTTCATATATATAATTTTGATAACTTATAATATACCTTCGGCAATTCTTTACAAAATTTGTGTCACTATATATTTAAAAACGGATTCCCACTGTAAAGCATGGGTTTCATTCTAGTATAAGATAATTTCTTTTTATATAATTATATTATTACTTCATTCAAATTTAAAATTTTTTAATAATTTTTTTATTGAATAGGTTTATGATAGGCTTTTCCTAACATTCCAAGATAAAAGTTCTAGCTTCATTTCTACTAGACTTGGCAATTCATGCATTCATATCATCTAAAATACTAAAATTCGTATATTCTTATTATATTTTACACAAAAACTATGTGTCATAAATTCGTGTTGATACGAAAACATGAAATACATTTTTTTAGTTTGTTAAACCTATATATAGTGATTACTAAAATTTTAAGCCATGTCACTTTCGCGTCCTATTTTCATATCGTGCTTGTGTCATGTAACCATGTTATATTTTAAATTATCAGGTTTAATTTCTATTAGTAACTAAGGTTTAATTCTTGATAACCTTAAGTATAATAAAATTATCAATAATTAACAATTAAGTTATTATTGATTTACTATTATGTTATCAATTATTTACTATTAAGTTATCAATAATTTATTATTAAATTAGTATTAATTTACTATTAATTTATGAATAATTTACCATTAAGTTTTTAATAGTTTCCTATTAAATTGTTGTTGATTTTCTACTAAGTTACTGATAGTTTATTAAAGTTATAATTGATTTACTATTAATTTATCATTGATTTACTTCAAAATTATCAATAACTAACTAATTTACTGTTAAATTATCACAGATTAATAGCTAAATTATCACTGATTTGTAACAAGTTATTAGTAATTTCCTATTTATTATTAATGGTTTACTACTAAGTTATCAATAATTTACTATTAAATTATCGATGATTTAATATTATATTTATTATGCATTTATTACTATTGTAGACACCCAATTGGGTCCGGGCCCGGATCAATTGGGCCTGACCCGGATCAATTGGGCCTGACCCAGATCATTTGGGCCTGGCCCAAATAGGCAAGGCCCAATTGAATTTTTACCCGTATTTTTTATTTTTTATTTTTATTTTTTTTCTCTCTTGTGTATTTTATTATTTATTATTATGTATTAATATATGTATATATATATATATTTTTTTTTTTCATTAGAATAGATTTATATGTATATAGTTATATATTTATTATTATTATATTATTATTCTTATCTTTTTTTTTTTAATTATCTGTTCTGATTTTTTCTGATTTTCAGATATTATTTGAAAATTTTTTATCTTTTGATTTATCTTTCCAATTATCTAGATTTTTTTTTTTAATTTTATTTTAATTTTTATTTTGGAGGGCTAGGATTCAAAGTTGAAGACTCCCACTCTGAAGGGGAATTCAATCAGAAGAGTCCAATTGGATTCAAAGACTAAATTCCCGTCCAAAGAGGAATTGGGATTGATCAGAAACTCCTGATCAATCCCTATAAAAGGGACCCCCCTGGAACAGTCAAGAACACACAGAAAACAGAAGCAAAAGCTACTGATTGAGAGAATAGGGGTGTTTAGAGAGCTAAGGAAAAGTTTAGGAGTGTTCTGGCAGTGAGAAAAATTTTTTAGAAAAATTTGGCGAAAAAATTTTCTGGAAATTTCTGGGAAATTTCCAGATTCCGACGAAATTTCCGGCGACTTTTGAATTTTCCGGTGACAATTCCGGCGAACTTTGAAGTTTCCGGCGACAGACCCAGTTTCCGGCGGAGAATCCCAGAAACCGGCGACCATCCGGCCAACTTCCGGCCAATTTCCGGCGAAATTCCCAGATTCCGACGAAATTTCCAGAATCCGGCACCGGCGTTCTTCAAATTCTAGAGAGAAGGCAGAGAAGAAGGGAAGAAGAGAGAGAGAGGGGAGGAACGGTCTGCTGAAAAACGGAGGAAGGTGCCTTTTATACCCTCCCAAAACGACGTCGTTTTGGCTTTAAGTTAATAAGAGGATCCGCGCGTTTTGCCGAACCCGACCCGACCCGAAGCGTCGACCCGCTTTCTGACCCGCGCGTTTCAGCCCCTCCGAGCCGAGCCGAGCCGAGCCGAGCCGCACCAAGCCGAGCCGCGATCCGAGCCGCTCCAGGTTTTTTTTTTTTTTTTTTTTTTTTTTGAATTTTTTTTTATTTGACTTTGATTTTGATCTTGATTTTTTTTTCTTTTTTCTTTAATTAATCCGACGACGGAGCCTCTACAAGTAAAAACAGTAGTTTTTCTTGCATACTCCTGAGGTGAGGGAATTTTCTCAATTTTCTGCTAAAAGTATTAGAGTCAATTGAGAATAATTTCCGATAATTAATTACTTGGCTGATTTTGATTTTTTTTTTCTTTAATTAATCCGACGACGGAGCCTCTGCAAGTGAAACAGTAGTTTTTCTTGCATACTCCTGAGGTGAGGGAATTTTCTCAATTTTCTGCTAAAAGTATTAGAGTCAATTGAGAATAATTTTCGATAATTAATTAATTGGTTGATCTTGATTTTTCTTTAATAAATCCGACGACGGAGCCTCTGCAAGTGAAACAGTAGTTTTTCTTGCATACTCTTGAGGTGAGGGAATTTTCTCAATTTTCTGCTAAAAGTATTAGAGTCAATTGAGAATAATTTCCAATACTTAATTACTTGGTAAAATTTTAAGGCTTTTGGATAACACAAATTTAAGCTGGTACCATCTTTTGATGGGCGTTGTGAGGGTGCTATAACCTTCCTCACACGTAATCGAACTCCCGAACCCTGTTCTGGTTAGTAGACCTGAACCTATTCTTTTAGGGACCCTTAAGCTTAGGTGTTCCCTGAAAGGACAGATTCTTTAGGTGGCCAATCACACCTAGATAAAAAAGATTGGTGGCGACTCCCTTATAAGTCAATGTCTAGCGATAGATCCTCGGATCTAGACGTTACGACAACTATAATATCATTGATTTACTACTTAATTTTCGATTATTTACTACAAAATTATTCTAGATTTATTACCTAATTATCTCATGATTCACTATCAAGTTATCACTGATTTATATTAAGTTGTCCATGATTTACTATTAAATTATCACTGATTAACTATTAAGTTTTCAATAATTTTCTACTAAATTATATTGATTTATTTTTAAGTTTCTAGTGATTAACTATTAAATTATTATTGATTTACTATAAGTTATTTATGATTTATTACCAAATTTATCAATTAGTTACTATTAAACTAAAATCAATTTATTATTAACTTATCACTAGTTTACTATTATATTGTGATTGATTTATTACTAAATTATCAGAGATTAACTATTAAATTATCACTTATTTTTATTAACATATCTTTAACTTATTAATATGTTGTCATACATTTGCAACTATGAAACATGGATTATAAAATGTTAACTAACAATATATGAGATAATTTTCTTTTTATATAATAACATTATTACTTTACTCAAATTTAAAATTTTTTATTAAAATTTTATTAAATAAATTCATGATAGGCTTATCTTAGCCCCAAGATAAAAGTTTTGCCTTCGGTTTTGCTAGATTAGGCTTCAATCCTTGATACTTGCAACTATAAAAAAGCTATTAAAGATTGACAATTAAGTTATCATTTATTTACTACTAAGTTATCAATGATTTATTAGTAATTATCAATGATTTACCATTAAGCTAAATGATTTACTATCAAATTATTGGTGATTTACCATAAAGTTATTGGTAATTTATTATGAAGTTATAATTGATTTATTATTAATTTATCAATAATTTACTATAAAATTATCAATAATTAACTAATTTATTGTTAAATTGTTACTAATTTACAACTAAGTTATTAGTAAACTGCTATGCTATTAGTAATTTACTGCTATGTTATCAATAATTTACTACCAAATTGTCAATAATTTACTACTATATTATTATGTATTTACTACTATGTTATGATTGATTTACTATTTAATTTTCGATTGTTTACTATAAAATTCTCATTTATTTATTATTAAATTATCTATGATTAACTATCAAGTTATCACTTATTTATATTAAATTATTCATAATTTACTATTAAGTTATTAATTATTTATTAATAAGTTATATTGATTTACTTTTAAATTTCTAATGATTAACTACTAAATTATATTATTTACTACTATCAATTAATTACTGTTAAACTTATATTGATCTATTATTAATTATCACTAATTTATTATTAAATTATCATTCACCTATTAAGTTATTAATAAGTAACTACTAAATTATCACTTATTTTTTATTAAATTATCTTTAATTTACTAATATACTTTCATGGATTTACAACTATAAATATAATTGATTTATTCTAAGTTAAAATCTACTTACACCTCTTTAAATTTAAAGATGAATGTTGATGTAATTATTAAAATTTAAAATTACGATATGATTATTAAGTAATCAACTTCATTCTATCTAAATTGGTGAAAATACTGTAAATATAAACTCTTATACGAATTTGTCGCAGCGGTTTTGTGTCCGCTCGATGAATTTGGAAATGAAATAAAAAATGGAAAACGGAGTTGCAATCAATTTTTTTTTGGCTTGGTGCAATTGGCCACCTATTAAAATTTATCCTTCTAATAAGATTTAAAAATTAATTAAAATTTATTAAAAGGGTAATTTTATGGTTTGTTGAACAGTCAGGGTTTGGAAGTCAGTTACGCGTGGGGAAGGATTAGCACCCCCACAGCGCTCGTTTAAAACAGTACCAATTAACTACGTGTTATCCTTCAATTTTGATAAAAAACAGTCTCATTTTCTATGTTTGGAAAAATAATTTTCTTGATTTTTTTTATTTATTGGAAATTAGTTTTTTTATTTAAACTTATTTCATATTTATTATTCAAGTTTAATTCAAGAAAAAATAAAATTTAACCCTTTTATTGAAATAATTCTTAAAATATTCTAGTATGTTGGTAACATTAGAATAACTTTTTCTCATCTAAAAATTTCTTAGGCATCACTTCTCAGAATACCTTAAAATCTCATCCTCGGTCGTCCAAATTTACTTTTTGTAAAAATTATGTTGTGCATGAAATGCAAATACTGACATGTTGATGCACACATCTTATGTTTTATTTTTAAAAATTTATTAATTTTTGTTAATATTTTCATTTAAAAAAATGAAAAAAGAGGAATTTTTATTATATTAAAGATTTTTTTATAAATATTTCAATACACTGGTAATATTTAAAAAATATCTTCTCACTTAAGGAGTTCTTAAAGTATCTCTACCCGAAATACTTTTAGAATCCCATTATTGGAATAATTTTCCTTTTTTTTCTCATTTTTATTACTTATTCTTAATTTATTAATTAATTTTTTTATTATTTTTTTAATTTTTTTATTGCATTGAAAATTTTTTAATAAATACTCCAATACACTGGTAGTATTTAAAAAAAATCTTCTCACCTAGAGATTCATAGATATCACTACTTGGAGTACCTTTGAATCTCATCATCGGATAAAAATTTATTTTTTTCTTATTTTTTATTATTTTATAAGATTTATTTTAAATAAAAAATAAAATTATCACAATTTTTTACTATATGTTTCATTATTTAATTTTATTTGTTAATATTATAAAACAACAAAAATTTATTCTAGCAAATTTAAACATTTTAACATGCATAAATATTAATAACAAAATTTAAAATAACAAAAATAATATTTTAAAAAATTCAAAAAAAAAAAATTTTTACTTGAATTGGACCGATCAATGGTCCAGTCAATGTGAGTCCGGTCGGTTCGACGGCTCAATTCGGTCTGGGTGATTCTGTAGTTCGATGCGATCTAGTTCGATCTAGTCCAATTTATGTAGATCGATTAGGGTCAAAGGGTGAGTTGGGTCAGTGGGTCGGGTGCGCAAACCCCGGTAGGGTCACGGGTTGACGCGTGAATCCTCAGGGGCTTAAAACGATGTCGTTTTAGGGTTTTATTGAAACAACGTCATTTTGGCTTTGGTAGTTTCTATAAAAGGACTAAAATTTTTTTTCGTTATTTTTCCATTTCTCCCTCTCTCTTTAACTCTCTCCCATTCCTAAAGCCCCTATTTCTAAGATGATTGACCGATTAGTCTGGCCACTGTTGCCACCGCTCTGGTGGCCATCGGTTGTCATCGGGCGGTCGTATGAAAATACCCAAAAACACCAAAACGTTCCCCTCAATCCCCTCTTGTCGGATCCGAACCCCTTTTCACCAAAAATAGCCCTGATCGACGTAGATCGGAGTTTAAAGTTTTGGTCTCCTTTTTTTTCAGAAAAACTAAAACTAACTTTTTTTTTTGTTTCTGCAGGTCTTGCTTGGTGCTAGATTCCTTCCTACGGGGAGGACTGTGTTGAATTTTTTTTTATTTTTTTGGCAAAAAGCTTTTCTCTTTCTTTTTTGGCAGGATATCCTTCTCTCCCTTTTAGGTTCAGCCAGGAGCTCTATTTATAGAGCTCCGGTCGTGCCCTATGCTTGAGTAGGTGACACAGGGCTTAACATGAGGCTTAAGCACGAGTTCCTTACCCCTTTTATTTCTTCTGTCTTATTCAACAATGGTAGGGCATGATGGCTATAGGGTAGTGAACAAGGGATGGTAGTGGCGAACATAGTATGGGTGACCAGAGGGTAGGGTATGGTGGCCAATGGTGTCGTACAAAGCACCACTAGCATTAGCCTTTTTGTTTTTTTTTTCTTTTTTTTTTATTTTTTTATTTTTTTTTTTGTATTTTTTTGTATTTTCATTTAATCAATAAATTAATAAAATAAAACAAAAAAAAAACAAGCAGGGCCTAAATAACAAATTGGGCTTTAGGCCCAATTGAAATCACTTTTGGCCCAGTTAAAATTAAAATTGGGCTTGAAGCCTAGTTGAATTAAAATCGGGCCTGAAGCCCAATTGAATTGCAACCAGGCCTTAGCCCGAAAACCCAATATATTCTATAACCAAGACTTAATTAAAATCCGGGTAAATTTGTTGTCTATAAAACTTTTACATTAGAATACAAAAGTTCCTTTTCTTATAACAAGTGCTATTAATCATGATAGATATTGTTTGGTCTTTGTTGCACCAAAAAAAAAAAAAGATATTGATTGGTCCCTTTCTTAATGATTCAACTAAGAATTTGGCAAGAAGCCACGAGGATGGAACATACTTTTATAATTTATTGGTGCAATTGTGGAATGTTATAGAATATGATATGATTCGCTGGAATAAAATTATTTTCTCAAAATCCATTCATTCATGGTGCTAAAGACGACTATGCTGTGAAGTGCTCTTTTGGTTTAAAGTGTTAGTCAAATATATATTATTAAAAACAAAGACTTTTTATGGCTATCATTTTTTAATTAAAAAAAGTTATCTCTATTTTTTAAGTAAAAAATAAAAGCATTAATCAATAAATCCAATGTTCGAATGCTTCATATTATAATTAATCAAGCTATCATAAAATCAAAATATTATAAATTGATATGAATGAATAACATTAAGATACACATTAGTAAAATTCAAAAATTGAAAATTTTTTTGGATTAACAATAACTCGGCGACACATCTAATTGCATTCACGGTTGCAAATAAGAATAACGACTTATTTTATTCCATTCCTTGGCTTAAAACAAAAGAAGGATAAGAGCAAAGCAAGATGCATTAGCATCAATAGTCAATTCCACAATCCTAGGCTTGGCAAGTCAAGGTCTCCTCTCTCTCTCTCTCTCTCTCTATCTATCTCTCTCTCTCTCTAATCATTACTAAGTTCCAATTCTTTATAGTTGAAGACAACTTGAATGGACTAATCATCAAAATTAGACAATCTCTAACACCATTTAGGAAAATTTGCATTCCAATTCTTTATAATTGAAGCCAACTTGAATGGACTAATCATGAAAATCAGTCTGTAACTCCACTTTTGAAAAATTTGCAATTCAAATCTTTATAATTAAAGGCAGGTTGAATGAATTAGGGATGGATCTAAATGTTTAGTTAGGGTGTTTATGGATATCTTTAAAAATTGTAAAATAATAAAATTTGGAAAAAAAAAATTTTGTCAATAAAATTGATAAATTTGTTGACAACTTTTTATACATAATATAACTGGATACCTTAAAAAAAAAAATCCTCAATCTCGCTCTGGAATTAACTAATCATTAAAATCACAGTATCCCCCAACACCATCAAGGAAAAATTTGCAGTGAGACAATAAGGCGTCTTGTTTGGAAATCCAAGCACCAGATTTTATAATTTCCAATGAACTCAAACTCTGTTCAAACATGAAATTCGCTTTCATATGAATCATGTATGGAGTATGAAATGACATTGTGGAGTCAAGCAAGTTAATTTTTCAAAAGAACTTAATTTCTATTAGGCCTAACTAGCTCAGGCCAATGTCAATATCAAAAAGGTGGATAAATTATTCATTTTATCACTTAATTTTTCGGAAACTTCTATTTCTGTCATGTAACTTTGAAAAATGAATTCCAAAAATTAAAGAGGAGTGTTAAACTTCTATTTCGGTCACTTAATTTTTATTTTCCATAAATTAAAACTTTATTCACGCTAAAGTAAAAGTAAAACCATGGGTGCGGGGTAACAATAGTCCCCAAAAATTTTAATACATGTATATATATTTATATTAAATAAATTTAAATTGATCTCTAAATTAAAATTATAAATTTTTTTATGATTTTATTACTTAATGTATACATTATAATTTAAGAGATGTTTAAATCACATTGGTATTTATTTGTTTTTTATACCAAAATAACATTACTTGTAAATTTTTAAAATTAAGAGACTTGTCAAAAATTTTAAATCACAATCATGTAAATTTAATATTAATTTAATTTTAATTTTAATTTTCTGGACGAGTCTCTAAATTTTTTTATAAGTATTAGATTTTTTTTGGGTACAAAATAGACCTAACCTAGGAGATTTAGGGAAAATGAAATTACAAATTTTAAGAATTGAACTCTAACCCTCTTTTTAGCTTACTTCAAATTTTACTCTCCATATAAATTTTTTTTTTATTTTAGATCTATATCTCATGTTGTTGTAATTTTTTTCCAACAGAAAAATTATATGGAACTACTTTGCAAAAGAATAAAAAAAATATTATAACTTTTAATCTCAAATTTTCATCATCATTCTTTTAAGAGTATATTTAATTTTTCTTGTTCTAACAAAATGTTTAATAATTTATTTATTGGTATCTCTTTTTTATTTTAATTTTCAATAACCAAAAAATAAAAAAATTCTCATAATTCATTGATAAATTATGTAATTAGTAATTCTATCATTAATTCTAAATCCTTTTATTGTTAAAATATAATATTGTCACAATAATATTTTTACTTTATAATTTTATGTACGGGTCATATTTTTATTGATCCATTATTTGCACTAATAAGTATGATATAATATGTCTTTTGAAAAAATAAAATAAAATATATTATATATAATTAGTTGGTGCCTTCAAAATTAAACGTCAATATCTGCCATGGTGAAGATATGACTGGAAATAATGTGAAGTGTCAAGCAAGTTGGAGATAATTTCTCAATAACTTTCTTTTGGGTTTGGCCAACACCCAACATTGCAGTTGCTTTTAAGGGACCAATATTTACTTTTTCTATTTAGTTGTTTTTATATGTATTTTACTTTTTTTTTTTTCACTTTTTTGAATTCCTTTTTTCCTGCATAAAAGCTAAAAGTCCAATTTGATATTAAAGTAAGTATTTTGAAAATTTAAAAATTAAGAAAGCATTATTTTTTATAAGTATTATTATTTACCAAATTATTCAGTTTAAAATTATTTTTTATAAATGATTTTTTTTAAAAAAAATCCCATGCAAAGCGAGAGCTTCATTCTAGTGATATATGAAATTATAAATTATTTTATCCTTTATTAATTGCTTATGTAAATTTTTAAATTACCATTATGAAATTTAGTATTATATTATCGATCGATTACTACTATTTTATTCATCATTTACAAAGAAATAAAAAATGAAAAAAAATTAGACAAATCACAACATTTTTTATTCATTATATTCTTTAAAAATCTAAGCATATATTCCAATTAAATAACGAGGATATGACGCAATTGTGAATTTCAAGGTTGACGCCAATGTCAAGATCCACTCAAACAATGCAATATTTGACGTTATAGTCTCGTAGACTTAAAAAAAAAAAAAGATATCAAATGGAACTCGGCATAAACGTTTCTTCTTTCCACGAAGAAATAAAATGCCACAGGAAGCTACTTCGAAAAGGTGGAAAGAAATTTTTAACCCAAACCCCACGATTTCATGTACAAGTCATATGGGCTAAAGTATTAATTACAAAATGGAAAAAAAAAAAAAAGGAGAGAGAAAAGTCAAATATATCATTTACAATTATTATAATAATTAATCACAATTTAAAATTATATAAGGTGAATAATTGTAAGATTATAATAAAAATTTACAAGTGAAATACACCCACATTGATTTACTCATTTTAATTAAATTAATTATTAAATTATTTTTATATTAATATTTTCATATTAAAATTTAATATAAATATATTATTTATTAGTATAATAAATTTCTCAAGTTGAACTCAAGCCTGAAAAATCATATTTAAGATTGGATCCAAGTCTTTTGACCAATAGCTTAGAAAGTAGCTGCGTTTATAAACACCTAATAATTAACAAGTACTCCAACTATAACAACTAAGAGAACGATTGTGAAATGAATGATTTTTAATCAACATTGATCATTGGTACAAAAATAATAATAATCAAGAAAATTGTATAATAGAACATAGTAAATTGATAGAAAAACAATAAATAAATCAATCTAAACCAACATAGAATTAAATTAAATCCAACATACAATGACAATGGATAAAATATCTAATATTTCCAATCCCTTTTTCTTATTATTAAGACAAAACCACATTGATAACATGAAAAAAGTTTTAATTTGAGGAAAATAAAAAGTCTATTGCTTGATTTTACACGCAAAGGCACGTACTTGTCTCATTGCAAAAAAATTTTTAAATTATGTCAGCCACTTTCGAGAGAGTGATTTTAGTGTTTAGTTTATTCAAGTTTCAATTCCAAAAATAATAGAATTTACGAGAAGACAAAGAAAGAGACTAACACTTCTTTTGGTAAGAAGGAAAGGAGAAGGGAAAAATTTTCCGTATTGCACTGTCAATATATGTTGATTTTGAATAAAAAAATAATTAACCAAACTAAAATATTTAGCAAAATATTTAGACAAATGTTCATCATTTTATATTCAAAAGTCACTTTATAGATGGATGACTATTATTGCCTGCCTCCTTGGTTATCTATATATATTAAGCTTGATGCAAGGCTTGTTATTATACGTTTAGAAGTAGCAGTTGGGAGAGAATTGAAAATATAGAGATCATATATAGAGAGAAAGAGAAGATGGAGGCCAAATGGTTGTGGTTGAGTATGGTGGTGTTGCTGTTGTTGTTACTATTTGATTTTTTAAAATTTTACTTATTTAATTTTTAATTACCAACATAAATTAAATTTATTATTTTTAAAATTTAAAAATAATGCATTGAATAAAAATAATAAATAATGAAAATAATAAATTGAATAAGTGAAATTTTATTATTTTAATTTTTTAAATTCAATATTTTAAGTTTATTGTTTTGGTTTTATTATTATTCATATTATTTTAAAAATAAATATTTTAAAATTAGTATTTTTGTTTTATTATTTCCATTATTTTGTTTTATAAGCATTATTGGAATTAATTACCATATTATTCAATTTTAAAATTATTTTTCATAAATAATATTTTGAAAAAATGTCCCGTGCAACATGATAGCATCATTCTAGTGATATATTGAAGTGTAAATTTTTTCCTTAGTTAATAGCTCATGCAATTTTTTACTATTAAAATTATGTAATTTAGTATCAGAGTTTCTAACTTTGGCAAAATATCAAGGATTGAATCTCGAAGATATAAAAATGAATTACATTTGAGAAAAGCAAATGCATAAGCATAAGTAGTAATTAATTAAATTACAAATTGAATGAAATTAATTTGGTAAGTCCTATGAAGGTTGTCTTTCTCTCATCGTTGGTAAATTCTACTGTTCTTCGAATTGATATTTGAATGAGCTAGTCGTTAACATCACACTCTCTCGAAATGTGGTCAAAACATTATAGAAAAAATTTGCAATGAGACAAGTAACATTTTCCTTGACATGTAAACCAAGCAGAGAAAGAACTTATTTTTTGAGATATAAGGTTTAGTTTATTGCTATTATTATTGTTATTTATTTTGCTCAATTTAGTCACATATTTTCATGGGATAAAATATATTGAATTTTATAATTTATATTAATGGAATATAAATTTTTTAAATAAAAAATTAAAAGGTTAAAAATTAAATTTGATCTACTTTTCATATAACAAAATTCGAATAAATGACTAAAAATATTCAGTCGAATTAGGCTATAATAATTGTCCAATTATCTACAAGGAAAGTAACAACAGCTATATAAAGATGCAATTATAAAATCAAATTATTCAATTTTATTTTAAATAATGGGATGAGATATATTTAATTTTATCATTTATATTTTAGATTTGAAGGAAAGGAGATTCGATTGGGTTAAATTAATATTTAGGTGTTGATCTTTTATATTCTTTTTTTGTAATTATTTATATTCTTTAAAATGAAAATAATCTATTTATATACTGTTGAATTATATAAAATTTGTCAATAAATCTATTGGTAGAATGATGAAATCTTAATTTTTAATTCAATCATTGACACTCAAATAAAAAAAAATGTTTAAATTATATTAGTATGTAAAAAAAATGAGTTTTTAGGCATCAATTAGAAACATGCCACACATAATATTTTAGAATGCTTTTAGGGAATATTATACACTTACCAACATCAAACCAATTCTCTTTTTAAATCTTAATACTAGTTAACTTATTTAAAAACAATTAATTGAATAAAATTAAAAAAAAAAGAAAAATCTAAATCATTTTTTCACATTTTCATCTAAAAATATCGAACGTGGTTAGCAGTACTTTAAAAATCTTATGTTCAGGCAAATTGCTAATGTCATTTTTTATTTATTATTAAGATATTAAAAAGATTTAAATATTAATAATTTAATGTTTTTAAATATATTTTAAATTAAATTAGCAAATATTATTTAATTAAAACATAATAAACAGTCAGCTTTGATAGAAACTTTCAAAATTTTATTTAAAATTCTATTGAATGAGACTAGTAGATGGTCTGATGCATAGACGAGTCTAATAACAAGATATTGTAGAAACATTTACGCTATTTTATATAGACAACATCTAATTTACAGTGGCAAATAATAAAACAAATTATATCATTGTAATTGAATATATTGCTTTAAAAAGAAAGACCATTCATTTAACCCCAATGATCAAGATTTGTAGGACAAAAACAAAGCAAATGCATCAGCATCATCAATTGTAATTAATTAAATTGCAAATTGAAGGAAACTTGGGCAAGTCAAGTCAAGGTCGTCTTTTCTTTCTCTGACTTTTCGATCTCATTAGTTGTAAATTCTATTATATTGTGACAATTTTATATTTTTAGTAATAATTTTTGTCTTCACTAAAAATGCATTTTGTTCGAATACATTCTTTGAAAAGACACTTGAAATAATTAATGATTACCATCACGCTCTCTTGAACGTGATCGAAACATTATAAAAAAAATTATGCGATTAAAACAATTAGTATTTTGCTTAGTGTGTAAAACCAAGTGGAAGACCTTATTTTCCACAAAACTAAAACTTTTTTCACGCTACATTCTCAAAGTATAAGTCTTTGCCAACATCATTAAGTGCATGAACTGAATTGGCTGTGACGTTTTGACCTAACGCGTTTATGATGCAGATATATTACTCTAACATTGCACTTGCTTTTTAAGAGACCAATAATTACTTTTTTTTTTACTTAGTTTTTTTTTTTTTCACTTTTATTTGCAGTGTTAATATTTGATATATTTTAGTATAAAATTTTAATTTTATAAGTGATGTTAATAGATTAACACATATTTTATTTTTATTTTTAATTTATTTTTTTATTTTTAAATATATCATGTCACCCTCTTACTCTCCAGTGAAATAAAAAAATTTTATTATTAATATATTTAATAATTTTTTTAAATAATTTTTTTCATGTACCTATAAAAGCAAGATGAAAAAAATGCATTAGAGAAATCCAAAGATTTTGACAGCTATGAAAGAAAAAAAAATGAAATTAAGTCTTGTTCTCAGGGCATTTGAACTATGGAAAAGTTAGTGGGAGTGACAACAAAATTAAGATCCAAGGGAACTATAAAATTGGCTAATTCAATGTCTTCTTCATATGTTGTGGCTTTCTAATTAAACATCATAATAATTTGTTAATAGGGAAAATAATTCTTGAAAATAAACATCCTAATAATGTTATTTGCAAGGGATGAGTAATTGTGGAGAATTTTATTATAGCCGCAACAATAATTGGCTTTCTTAATTTTGCAAGAATATATTGTTCAAAAATAAAAAATAGAGATGTCCATGAACTAAGAGTAGCCAAGCATGGCTAAAATCTTGAAATCTTAGGTTTAGGTTCAGTCTGCTTTGCATTTCATTTTTATTTATTATTACAATATTAAAAATATATTTATATTAATATTTTACTATTTATAAATATATTCTAAAATAAAATTAAAATAACACAATTGACTTGAGTTGGACTTTTTGGTTTCATACATAGTTGTGTTATTAAGAATTTTTTGAATATCCAAATACCCAAATTTAAACCAACTTGAACAAAAAAGAAATGATTCGAATCAATTTTTTATTTTTTTTTATTTTTTTCTCATATTACAGGTTAGCTTCTTTATATTCTTTTATGAGGAATAATGATGAAATCCTCGTGGCTATGCTGAATTGGTTCCTATATGGTTATCTGGAGAAGAGTTTAGGTATTGGTAAAATATCAAGAATTGAATCTCAAATGTATAAAGACGGATTACATTTGAAAAATCAAAATGCATCAAAATCAGTAATAATTAATTAAATTGCAAATTGAAGGTTTGGCAAGTTCTGTCAAAGTCGTCTTTCTCTTATCGTTGGTAAATTCCATTATTCTTCAAATTGATAACATCACACTCTCCCAAACGTAACCGAAACGTTATAAAAAAAAGTTTACAATGACACAAGTGATATTTTCCTTAGCATGTAAAATAAAAGCAAAGAAGAACTTATTTTCCACAAAACTAAAACTTTGTTCATGCTCCACGCTAGAAAGTAGAAACTCATTGTCCAGCAAATTGGAGTTAATTTCACCAATTACTTTCTATCAGGCCACCCAACATCATTAAATGCATGACCTGAATTGCCAATGACGTTTTAACCCCAAACCCGGTTATTACTTTTGTTTGAATTGGATTTTTCATGTATAAAAAGCTAAATGCAAGAATGCATTTGAGAAATCCAACAGCTTTGGAAAAAATAAATGGAATGAAGTCTTGCTTATTAGGTCATTTAGTTGTAGTATGAGAAAGTTAGTTGGGTGCCAATAAATTTAAGATCCAAGGGAACTATATAATTGGCCAATTCAATGTCTTTATATGTTGTGGCTTTCAAATTAAACAGAGTAATAATTTGTTAACAAGGAAAATAATTATTGACTATAAACATCCTAATCTTGTTGTTTGCAAAGGATAAGTAACAGTGGAGAATCTTTACAATTACGTGTTATTAATGTGTTATGAAGAGAATCTATACATTATATTAACGCTTCAATTAGTTTTCATTTTACTATTTTATTTCAAAATTTTTTGCGCTATTTAATTTCTAATTACCAGCATGAATTAAAATTATTTTTTAATAAATAAAATAATGCAGAATAAAAATAAAAAATAACAAAAATAATAAATTGAACAAGTAAAATTTTATTTTTTTTATTTTTTTAAATTCAATATTTTAAGTTTATTGTTTTGGATTTATTATTTTTATTCTATGTTTTAAAAGTATTATTAAAATTAAATACCATATTATTCAATTTAAAATTATTTTTCATAAATAATGTTTTAAAAAAAATCCCATGCAACATGAGGACATCATTCCAGTAATATATTAATAGCTCGTATAATTTTTTACAATTAAAATTATGTAATTTAGCACTATGTTATTGATAGACAAATCTAAACATTTGGTATTCATTGTTTAAGAATATGTGCAGACATACATATCCCATTTAATTAACGTGAATATGAAGTCAATGTCAATATCAAGATACTTTCAAATAATGAAATATTTGATGTTATATAGTCTAATAGACTTAAAAGTAGAAATTTTCTGGAACTTACAAATAAAAGTGGTGGACCCATATATAATTTTTTAATGTAATTAAATAATTATAATATTGTAATAAAAAAATTATAGGTGAAATGTTCCCAAAAATCATTTACTTATTTCAATTAAATTTGTTATTAAAATGTTAAAAATATTTTATGTAAATATTTTAAAATTAAAGTTTAATTAAAATATATTATTTATTAATATAATAAAATTCTCAAGTTGAACTCAAGTTTTAAAAATCATATTTGGGACTGGATCCAAGTCTTTTGACCAATAGCCTAGAAAGTAGTTGGGTTTAGCAAGTACTCTTAACTATAACAACTAAGAGAACGATTGTGAAATGAAGGACTTTTTTTTATCAAGATTGATCATTAGTAAAAAAATAATAATAATCAAAACAATTAAATAATAAAAAATAGTATATTTATAGAAAATTTAAATTAAATCCAATATATATACAATGAGATTCGATCATAAAATCTAATTCTTCCAATCACTCCTTATTATTGAGACAAAACCTCATTTATATATAGCACGAACAAATTTTTAAAACCTCATTTATATATAGCACGAACAAATTTTTAATATGTGGAAAATAAAATTCATTGTCTTATTGCAAAATTTTTTTCTACATTATGTCGGCAACTTTTGAGAGAGAACGATTTCAGTGACTAGTTTATTCAAATTTTAATTCCAAGAATAGTAGAATTTGTTGGGATTTGCCTTGAATCTCAGAATCCCACATCGAAAGTTAAGTAAGTTTGAGTTTGTCTTGTATCCCACATCGGGAAGTTTAGTAAAGGTATAATGGGTTTCATATTTATAAATATGATGTTTTGGTTTTGGTTTGGAAACCCCAGAGAGTTAGACACCAAGAGAATAGCTAAGTGAGTAGGCTATTAAAGGGTGTAATTGGGTTTTGCGTTAAGTTTTGAGTAAGGAGTTTTAGGAGACTTTTCTCATTCTAAAAGTCTCACAATTGTAAAGATTTATTTGTTAGTGGATTGTGTTTGGAGTAGGCCATTTTGAGTTGGGCCGAACCAAATATATTTGTGTGTTCTTATTCTTGATTTGAGCTTGCTGTTTTATGTGTGGTTGCTGCGCATGGGTGTTGTTTTTCCCAACAAGTGGTATCAGAGCGAGGTTCGAGGTTTGAGGTTTAAGGTTCGTGGGTCTAAGAGATCGTGAAGTAGTGTTTGAAGATGTCTGAAGAAGGTATGTCTGGTATGTCTATGCCTAAGTTTGAGATTTCGTTATTTGATGGAAAGAGTAATTTTATGTTATGGCAAAGTACGATTCAAGATCTGTTAGTACAACAAGGGTTGGATCAGGCATTAGAGAGTAGTAAGCCTGAGGGAATGTCTGATGCTAATTGGAATAGGATTCAGAAGAAGGCTGTTAGTACTATTAGATTGGCGTTAGCTCCAGAAGTAAAGTACAGTGTGTTGACTGAAAGTACTCCAAAGAGTTTGTGGGATAAGCTTGAAGGTATTTATGCTTCGAAGTCGTTGACTAATAGATTATGTTTGAAGATGGATCTGTATTCTTTGAAGATGGAAGAAGGTATGAGTCTTCATAATCACTTGAATGAGTTTAATAGATTGGTTTCTCAATTGCTAGCGATTTCTGTTGACGAGTTAAAAGATGAAGAGAAGGCTTTAATTTTACTGGCATCTTTGCCCAAGTCTTATAGGCCTTTAGTTTAGACTGTGTTGGTAGGTAGGTCTACTTTAAAGTTGGATGATGTAACTGCTCTATTGCGTGAGAATGAAAGGTTTATGGGAGCTCAGAACTTATCACCTGGGGGAAGTACACTAGCTGTAAAGGGTTTTGATCGAGGGAGGACTCAAAAGAGGATTGATGGATCAAGATGGAGATCTAAGTCAAGAGACAGAGATTACAATGATGTAGAATGTTATTATTGTGGTGAGAAGGGACATATCCAAGTACGCTGTAGGAAGCTGAGAAGGGATATGGCTGCTTTTAAAAGGGCGAATGATGAGAAGAAATCAGATGAAGAAAAGAGTGATACTGTTGCTGTCGTGTCTGATGATGATGATGTTGTTTTGACAACTTGTGTGGATGAGAATCAGACTTTGAAAAGTGATAAAGGTTGGGTTTTAGATTCAGCTGCTACAGTTCATGTTTGCAATGATAGGAGCTGCTTTGTGGAGTTGAATGAGAATGAAAAGTATGGGGATATTGTGATTGCTAACAAAGAAAAGGTGCAGATTCAAGGCATTGGGAGTGTTCGCCTTAGATCTCACAATGGTGTTATTAGGACACTTCGTCATGTAAGGTATGTACCAAATTGTCACTACAATTTGATTGCTTTGGGTGAGTTAGCTTCTCGGGGGTACACATTTTATGGTAGTAATGATTGGTTGAAAGTGTATAAGAATGGTAGTGTGATTCTACAAGGGAATAGGGTCAATCACTTGTACATGTTTGATGGAGGCTCAGTTGCTGAGATGCCTGTGATGAAAGAAAAGAAGAAAGGTAAGCATGTTAGCTTTGCAGATACTATTGAAGTGTTTGGAGATTCAAGTCAAGGGAGGATTTGTTGGGATTTGCCTTGAATCTCAGAATCCCACATCGAAAGTTAAGTAAGTTTGAGTTTGTCTTGTATCCCACATCGGGAAGTTTAGTAAAGGTATAATGGGTTTCATATTTATAAATATGATGTTTTGGTTTTGGTTTGGTAACCCCAGAGAGTTAGACACCAAGAGAATAGCTAAGTGAGTAGGCTATTAAAGGGTGTAATTGGGTTTTGGGTTAAGTTTTGAGTAAGGAGTTTTAGGAGACTTTTCTCATTCTAAAAGTCTCACAATTGTAAAGATTTATTTGTTAGTGGATTGTGTTTGGAGTAGGCCATTTTGAGTTGGGCCGAACTAAATATATTTGTGTGTTCTTATTCTTGATTTGAGCTTACTGTTTTATGTGTGGTTGCTGCGTGTGGGTGTTGTTTTTCCCAACAGAATTTACCACCGATGAGCGAAGACAAAGAAAGAGACTAACACTCCTTTTGGTAAGGAGGAAAAGACGAGGGAAAAAAAGTTCTAATTGTTCTTGACTTTCCCTTTTCTTTCTTTCCTACAACAGAGTCTAAACGATCGAGGACTACCTTGATTTTCTATATATATTAAGCTTGATGCAAGGCTTATCGTTATATATTTACAAGTAGCAATTGAGAGAGAATTGAAAATATAGAGATCATATATAAAGAAAAAGAGATGATGGAACCCAAATGGTTGTGGTTGAGTGTGTTGTTGTTGTTATTAGAAGGATGCAGACGGTATGGTACTGATGCGTGTTGGGAGGATGAGAGGATTGCTCTCTTGCAACTCAAACCTTTCTTCAATCCTTACAACGATCTGAACAGCTGGGTTGATGAGATCAAGGGTTCAGATTGCTGTCAATGGGATAGGGTCGAGTGCAACACCTCCTCCTCTTCCAAGCGAGTCATAGGACTCTTTCTTGTTTATATAAGATGGTCCAAAAACGAAAGATGGTATCTTAATGCCTCTTTGTTTCTTCCTTTCAAGGAACTGAAGTATCTTTATTTGCCAGGGAATAACATCGCTGGTTTTGTTGAAAATGAAGGTCCCTTTTGCCTTTTCATCTTTAATTTTTTCATTGTTAATTTGCAATATGAAAATTCATTAATCAGTTCTTCATTTTTACAATTTCATATTTAATTCTATTTTTATTTTATTGAAGAAAGCCGCTAAGTCCTTATTATATATTTAAAAGAACTCTCTTGCAGGTTTTGCGAAGCTAAATTTGGAGATCCTTGATTTAAGTGACAATTACCTCGATGATACAATTTTATTATCTTTGAGTGAGTTTTCAACTCTCAAGAATTTAAATCTAGCAGAAAACTTGTTCAGAGGATCAACTCATGCAAACGGTAGAGTTAAAATTAATCTAATAATGATTACGAATGATATACAGTAATTAAAATATTAATTTGTCTTCATTACAGGTTTCCAATGGCTCTCAAGACTTAGTACTTTGGAAACTCTTGATTTATGGGGCAACTCTTTGAAAAATAACAAAGTGTTTGATATAAATGGTCTTTCATCTTTAAAGATTTTAACTTTAAGTGAAAATCACTTGGAAGGAACCGTTCATTTTCACGATAAACTCATTTTACCTCTAATTTATGTTAAATTCAATTGTTGTTTCAAGAAAAGGTCTTGCATATTATTTGATTTTATATATAATATAATTAATTACTTGTTGAGGTTGAATAGAATTGAATAATTTGACGAACTTGAAGAACTTGGATTTAAGCTACAATAGAATTGAAAGCTTCCGACCATCAAAGCAAGGTTAAATATATATTTCAATTCACTCAACTAAGATCTTAACTATGTGATCATCATATAAAATTTTCGATTGACAATAACATATAATAGAATTATATATTCTTGTTCAGGAAACGAGACACAATTGACGTTGACCAATTTGGAGGAACTTGATTTGAGCCATAATCTCTTCAGGAACAACATATTTTCCTTCCTTAGGGGGTTTTCAAGTCTAAAGTACTTATATATGTACGAGAACCAATTGCAAGGCTCCATAGATGTTAAAGGTAAAGCTTTTACTACCTTTGTTTTTTTTTTTAATTCTTTTTGAAAGCCTTACACTCATAAAAAGAAAAATTTTTTGCTAAGTCAAAGGTATTTATTAATTAATCAAAAGGGTACAAAGCCAGCATAAAGTTAATTCAGCAAAGCAAATAGATCTATGCATTCAAACCAAACTGACAAAACACCACCCAAAGTATATAACTGAAGACAAAACACCTAAAAGCTACACCACCATAAGCCAATTACCCCCCGACCAAAGCGAGCCATGTGTGTTTTCAATTTCTTGTATTGTCGGCATAGAATCACTCTCCATTATCACCTGCTCTGTACCCTGTTCAAAAGCTAGTTGCAGTCCCCAAAGGATCGCTCTTACCTCTGTATGAAGGGAACTTTCAGTCCAGTCTACTCAAGTCACTGCTGAAAAAAACACGTTACTATTTGAATCTCTAAGAACAGCACCTAGCCCAGCTTCTTGTTCTCTGACCCTATTCACTGCATCCACAATGACCTTTAACATATCCAGTACAGAGGTTGCCAACTCTACCCTTGTGGCGTCCTCGAGATCATAGTTGGTTGGGCAACCAATTCTAGCCTTTCCCTCACGCGGGCTGTCTTTACTAATGATTTCCACATAGCACATGTTACTTGATGGAGGCATTTTAATTACAATCATCGTATTGTAATTCTTATTGTGTTAATTATAATATCATAATCTTAATATTATTATGTTTGATTGTATAATTACATTAATATTAAGTTAACAAATATTATATTATTTTCAAAATGTGAAATGAAACCCAGTTAAGATGTTAATTGTACCTTTTGACTATTGGATAGTTGCAGTTGCTAATGTTAAAACTTTTGGTTGCAAATAACATTTCTTGTTCATACTGTCTGGTAGGAAAAAAGCTCCTAGCTTAAGAATGAAGCTACACTTATTGGCCCAAAAAAAAAAAATCAAGCTACACCTACTTAAGAAGGAGGATGTCACTTATTATACTGTCAGTCATTTCAAATTTTTGATTGGGATAAGAAATTCGAATCCAACTCTATGTAAGATAAAGACAACCAAACCAAGTGCTCAAGCGTGATACTTATTATTGAAGTGGGAAAATCGATACATGACTGAATTAGAAACTGTTGAGAAACCATTTTGTGGTTTTTTTTATTCACTTTTGTTTTCTGAAGTTTCCTAAGTATTTGTGTCAATGGATCAAGTCATGCAAACGTTAAGAGTTAAAATTAATCTAATAGTGATTATGAATGACAAATAGTAATTAAAATATTAATCTTCTTTCATTATAGGCTTTCAATGGCTTTCAAGACTTAATGATTTGGAAACTCTTGATTTAGGATACATCTCTTTGAAAATTAACATATTATTTCATATGAATGGTCTTTTATCTTTAAGGACTTTAAGTTTGATGGAAAATTACTTGAAAGGAATCATTCATATTCACAATAAACTTGCTTTATCTTTCTTTTATGTCCAAATCAATTGCTGTTTCATGAAAAGGTGTTGCATATCATTTGCTTTTATATGTAATGTTAATTTCTCATTGGCATTGAATAGGATTGAATAATCTGACAAATTTGAAGAACTTGGATCTAAGCTACAATAAAATTAAAAGCTTCCGACCATCAAAGCAAGGTATAAATATATATTTCAATTCACTCAACTAAGTTTTTAATTATGTGATCAATGTATAAAATTTCCCATTAATAATGGCATATAATAGAAATATTCTTTTACAGGAAAGGAGATACAACTAAGGATGACTAATTTGGAGGTTCTTGATTTAACTAATAATTTCTTCAAGAACGACACTTTTGCATTCCTTTCTGGCCTTCCAAGTCTAAAGTCCCTGTGTATGGGGGACAACCAGTTGCAAGGCTCAATAGATATTCGAGGTAAAGCTATTACAGTTTTTTTTTTTTTTTAATTCTGTTTTAGAACATTTTTGCTCATAAAATAGGTAAAATCTCATATCACATTTGGGGATTTTTCTTCTTCACTTAAAGCTTTAGATTTGTCTTGCCGTTTACTTCATTATACATTAAAAATATTCAGTAAAAGATTATTTGAGTAACCAGGCTAACATAATGATTATTTGAATTGAACTTGGACATAGAATTGAATAATTTGATGAATCTGAAGAATTTGTATTTATACGCCAACAAAATTGAAAGCCTTCATTCCTTACAAGGTATGCATTTATATTTGCTCAATTAGTTAAGTTGTTATATATAATTAAATATTATGTAAATCTTTTTTTAGTGATGAAATTATGCAAACCTTATGTAGATAGTGGGAGACAGCTGAACTTGACCCATTTAGAAGAATTTGATTTGAGTGATAATCTCATTAAGGACAGCATATTTGCATCGCTTAGCGGGCTTTCAAATTTGAAGTTTTTGGATGTAAGCTCCAATCAGTTAAATGGATCAACAGATATGAAAGGTAAAATTACTTTTTTTGCAAAAATTTTAAATTTGTTAACAAAAATCTTAACTCATGTTTCAAAATGATATAACAAATAAGTTCATCTGTTTTTTTCTTTAATGATGAAATTACGTAAATTATTTATAGATGCTGGGAGACCGTTAAAATTGACCAATTTCTAAATGCTTGATTTAAGTCATAATCTAATTAATTATTACTTTTCAACCAAAATTTCAACTCTATTATAAATACTTAAAAAAAATACAAATTTCATGTTTTCAGATGATTTAATGACGTTTATTTATTACTTTTTTTTTTCCAGACTTGGGTGCTTTTACCAACTTAGAGGTATTGGATATGAGCTCTAATGATCTGAATGAATTTGTGGCCTGTAAAGGTATGGATTTAAATAAATTTTCTATTTTTATTTGTGAGGTTTATAATGATGTAGATGTTTTAATGATCAACAAATTTAGTATATTAAAATTTAATACTCAATTTTTTAAAGGAAGAAATTAATTATTATTATATGCTTTTTACTACAATACTACAATTCTCTAATTATAATAAAGAATTACGTAAGAATCCATCATTTATAAGTGTGAACTCCACATAAAATTTTATTAGACCTCATGCAATTTTGAATTGTGATTGCTTAATGTATTACAATGATTATAGGTGAAATGCTCTTATTAAAATTAATGCCCAATTTTTTAAAGGAAGAAATTCATTGTAATTTGATTACTGATTAGAAAATGATATATATTTGCCTTAGATAATTGCTTTCTTTAAGAAGTGTTGCAACGGCATATCAAATATTTCCCTTTTTGTTTGTGTTAGCTTGTTGTGTCTTAGAGTTGGACTTGTTTGCCTTTTGTCATTTTGTTTTAGATTACTACGTATTCTTATTACCGTTTAAAAAATTTTGCCTTTTCATGTTACCGTTTTGTTTGATTTTCATCTTTTTGATTGTTTTGTATATTAAAATTTATATTAAAAATTCATCTTGCATTAATCTTGAATATATAATCTTATCTACAAAAATGAAAATTTTCACTTGTTTATTTTTTTCATTTACAGAGTATAAGAGTTTGAAAAAGTTAAAAGTTCTTCATCTAAATGCGGTTTTCACCAATCGAAGCATTCCACGACTACTAAAATTAGTATATGCATTCCCATCAGTTAAGACCTTCTATCTAGAAAGGAACTACTTAAACAAGACTATGGCTACTCAAGATCAAGGTAAGTCATTAATTTATTCCAAAAGAACGTAAATTAGTAGTTGTTTGTTGATTAACATCTAATAATACCTCCTATTCTATGATTACTCAGAATTGCATGTGTGGAGCAATGTGGAGGATATATTTCTAGACGGTTCTTATCTCAACAACAACATTTTGCAAAGCATTGGAGTATTCACTTCTCTTAAAACTTTGTCTTTAAGTGACTGTCGACTTATTGGTTCCTTGCCTAATCAAGGTAAATTAAAGACTATTATTGTCCAATATAACTCATGGAATACACCTTTTTCCAATAATCCTTTATTCTTTTTCTTTCATCTAATATCTTTTATATATATTCTGTTTTGGAAATCAAAATTTAATTAAAATTTCTTCCATGAATTTATAAAATTTTCAGGTTGGTGTGATCTAAGGAACCTTAAGAGTTTGGATATCAGTGAGAATGCACTTGAGGGGATACTTCCTTATTGTTTGGGTAACTTGACATCTCTTCTTGAGTTAGATATCTCCAACAATCAATTTACTGGAAATTTGACTCCTTTAGCAAATCTTTCATCACTTAGATTTGTCTCCCTTTTAAGAAATCGTTTGCAAATTTCAATGCCATTCTTGTCACTTGCAAACCTTCCAAATCTCAAGTGTCTTTTGGCTGATGAAAACAAGATAGTAATGGAACCTAATTCCTTTCATACTTCAATTCCGAAGTTCCAACTAAACATCATCAGTTTGTCAGAGTGTATAACAGACAAAGGACTTAGTCTACAACCTCCTAAGTTCCTTTATTACCAATATGACTTGAGATATGTTGATCTTTCCAATAACAATTTCAGTGGAACAGTCCCGTTATGGTTGCTAGAAAACAACACAAAATTAGAAAATCTCTTCTTGTTGGGTAATTCTTTCACTGGTCCTTTCTTGTTACCACATCTTTTTCATCATAATGTGTCTTTAATTGACATATCTGAAAACAAATTACAAGGTCAAATTTCGACAAATATATGTTCAACTTTTCCAAATTTGGAATTGTTATTCTTATCTAAGAATGCCTTTGAAGGTAATATCCCTCCTTGTTTAAGTGGCATGAACACTTTATCATTTTTAGACCTATCGGATAATCATTTGTGTGGAAGAGTACCAGAAGAGTTGATCATGAGAAGCTCATTAGATGTTCTTAGGCTATCAAATAACAACCTAAGTGGAAAGATTGTTCCTTTGATGTTCAACACAAGAAAGTTGTCAAATTTGTATTTGGATGGCAATAATTTTGCTGGAGAGATTCCTGATATTGATGTCTCTACTACTGATTTTTCACATTCATCACTAGAGGATGTTGATCTCAGTAATAATAGTTTTAATGGAAAGCTCCCAAGATGGATAGGGAATATATCGCATTTGAAGAGATTGGCTTTGTCAAACAATCATTTTGAAGGTTCTATTCCAATGGAATTTTGCAACTTGTTTGAGCTTGAATTTTTGGAGCTTTCTCAAAACAATTTATCTGGCTCTATTCCTTATTGTTTCAATCCACCATATTTGAGACATGTCCACGTGAAGAGAAACAGACTAAGTGGTCAATTGACACTTACTTTTAATAGCTCTTCATTAGTGACATTAGATCTTGGAGGGAATAATTTGACTGGTAATATTCCAAAATGGATTGGCACATTTTCTTCTTTAAGCGTCCTTCTTTTGAAAGATAATCATCTAGATGGTGGAATTCCAGTTCAATTATGCAAGTTGTATTCATTGAGCATCATAGATCTTTCTGGAAATATGTTTTCTGGTCCTATACCTTCTTGTTTAGGTAATTTAACTCTGGCAATGAAAGAAAAGAAGTCTTCTGTAGATGTTGTTTGGGATGGACTAAGTTCAATGAATGATCTACCAATAGACGTTCCAGCTTATTTGTCACATGATTATCCGAGTAGCTACATGGAAGAATGGATAGAGTTTACAACAAAGAGTGTGTCCTATTCATATGGTGGTGACATTCTTAAGTACATGTCTGGGATTGATTTATCTTGTAACAGGTTAACTGGGCAAATCCCACTCGAAATGGGAAATTTAAGTGAAATTCATTCGTTAAACTTATCTCACAATAACTTGGTCGGAGTTATACCTTCATCATTTTCACAACTTAAGCAAATTGAGAGTTTGGACCTTTCTTACAACAACTTGAGTGGTAGAATCCCTATACAGTTGGTTGAGTTGAACTTTCTAGAGGTTTTCAGTGTGGCACATAACAACTTGTCAGGTAGTACTCCAGAACCAAAAGCTCAGTTTGGGACCTTTAATGAAAGCAGTTACGAAGGAAACCCTCTTCTCTGTGGGCCTCCATTGCAAAATAACTGCTCAAAAACTGAGTCACCACCAACAGTACCGACTACAATAGACAATGAAGGAGAAGGTAGTTTCGTGGACATATATGTTTTTTATGTGAGCTTTCTGGTTTCATATGTAATTGTTTTATTGGGAATTTTTGTTGTTCTATACATAAATCCATATTGGCGACAAGTATGGTTTTCTTTCATCGAGAGTTGCATCACTTCTTGTCGCTACTCAGTTGTAGGCAATTTTCTTGAGTTATACATCTTCAAAAGATATGCTTAGTTGTCATGGGAGCTCTTATGATTTGCCTTTTGTTTGAATGTGGTGAAGATTTGGATGAAGTTGTTTTTTGTTATCAAAAGAAGTTTGGTGATTTGATCTCTTAAATGAGGGATTTCTTTTAGCAGACTGTTCTTCTAAGATGGTTGTAGGATGAGTTGTAGATTTGGTTACCCATATGTCTTAAAAAGAGTACTTTGATGATTTTGCACTCTCAACAGAACTTTTTGTCTCTGTCGGAACTCTGTTTTTGGTATTCATTTTGTTGTGAAGGAACTTGTTGATTTTATGTTTGTATACAAATATTCAATTCTCTATTATCCATCTTCTCTAATTTATTGCTAATATCTTTTCCAAGCTATTATTCAAGTAGTATTAGTAAGAATTTGAATTTTAAATGAAATACATCACAATAGGTCAATAATTAAGAATATATCAAAATCTTTGAAAGAGTTTATCATATTGTAGTAATATGAAATAGTTAAGAATGTGTTTTTTCTTTTTTTTTCTTTTATTTATCAATTTCTCATTTCTTGCCCTTTTATAGAGGTTTTATTTTTATTTAAAATTACTTAATATTTGTTGTCATTTGGAAATTAATATTAATTTATAAAATGAGCCAAATAAGCATTAGTCGTTGAAAATATCATTTTGATTGCAAAATGCAATTATTTTCTTTGATAGGATTACAAATTATTCCAAAATAATAAAAAAAAAGATTTATATATCTCACACACATGCAAATCTCATCAAATAAATAAATTAAATGCATAATCTTCCAAAGCAACAATAAACATAAGGTGTTAGCCAATGAGACCATGGCTTAGTATAGTTTGTTAATTAATTATTTTATGATTGTACCTTGATGACGATGTAATAATTGATTATTCAATTCATTATATGAATGTAATACTTGATTATTATTATTATAAAAAATAAAAAGAAAAAAACCTAAAATTTCTAAATTCATGCTTTGCATGGTTAATTTTATTTATAGTACTACTTTTTCATTTTTAACTTAAAATTTGTTAAATATAAAACTTTTCCATTAAATTTAGTGAAAATACATAATTTATTTATTTATTGACAAAGAATATAATTTAAACCTACTTTACTTTATTCTTTTAAGATAATTAAAAATATTTTCAAATTTTAACTTCGATTTATTTTTAGATAATTTTAAAAATATATTCTTTCATATTGATTTGATAATTTTGGAGTGTTTTTTTGCAAAAGTCTTATTTTAATTTTTAATGAAAATAATTTAGTAGTAGAAAAGAAGGATTAAAATGTTGCATGTGATTTGAATTTAAAAATTTTTTAATATAATATTTGAATTATAATTTTATTAATTAATATGAAGTACTATTTATTAATCACGTGTCATTATTTAAAACTTACAAGATTAAAAATAGATATCAAATAAATTAATAAATTTGTAATTTAAATTATTAAAATTTTTAAAATTTCAATTTCTTAGTTTTTAATATTTAACTTAAAAATCTATTTATAGATTGAAAATAAACCCTTAAAAAATTATCAAACTACCCCTCTCTTGATTTAATAAGAATTTGACACATGACTAAATTGACTATTTTACCATCATACTATAATTATAAAAATACCTTTTTTATAATTATTTACTATAATACCCCATATCATAATTACAAAAATATTTTTTTCTTAAATTGATTATTATGTCTTCATACCGTAATTAAGAAAATAACTATTCTCTTATAATTATTTACTATAATGCCTTCGTACCATAATTACAAAAATACTTATTTTATTATTGAATTACAAAACTCTTATTATTGATCCAAATTACTATAATACCATCCTAACATAATTATAGAAAACCTTTTTCATAATTGATCAAAATTACTATAATACTTTTCCTACCATAATTACGAAAATGCTTTTATGAATACTTAATAAGAAGTTGACATGTGATACTTTTGTTTCAAAATTAATAACATATATTAAAACAATCCTTTGATAATTATTATAATAACCTTTTGTTTATTTGATATCGATGTGTGTTCAAATTTACTATAATACTTTTTATCATAATTACAAAATACTTATTTTTTATAATTAATTAAAATTATTATAATACCCTCTTGCAATAATTATAAAATATCCCTCAAAGTATAATTGACTAAATTACAAAAATATCTTTCCTACAAAAATTACAAAAATACCCTTACCATAATTGGCAAAAATTTACTATAATGCATCTCATATGAAAATGCTTTTACGAGTACTTCATAAAAAGTTGACATGTGATACTTTGTTTCAAAATTAATAACATATATTAAAATAATTCTTTGATAGTTACTATAGTAACTCTTTGTTTATTTGATATGATATCGATATGTGTTCAAATTTACTATAATATTTTTTTACCATAATTACAAAATACTTATCTTTTTATAATTAATTAAAATTATTATAATACCCTCTTCAATAATTACAAAATACCCCTCATAGTATAATTGACTAAAATTAAAAAAATATCTGTCTTATAAAAATTACGAAAATACCTCTACCATAATTGGCAAAATATTACTATAATGCATCTTATATTGAAATGCTTTTATGAGTACTTCATAAGAAGTTAACATGTGACATTTTGTTTCAAAATTATTATAATACTTTTATTGAATTATATATTAATTTTTAACATAATATAAAATTAACCACATATTAAATTATTAAAATATCATTACAATTGGTTTATGAAAATTTGACATGTGATATTTTATTTAAAAATTACTATAATACCACTATTAAATTACATATGAAATTTTAACATAATATAAAATTAAGTATATATTAAATTATTAAAATACCCTTGTCGTAACTTCATAAAAATTTGACATGTGAAATTTTGTTTGAAATTCACTATAATAGTCCAATTAAATTACTTATTAAATGTTAAATAATATATACTGAAATAATTCCCATTGAAATTACTATAACACCCTTTCATATATTTTGATATGATTTTAACATGTATCCAATTTTACTATATTGCCTTTCAATTATAATTAGGAAAATATGACTCTTTTCATAATTAGCCGAAAATATTATATACCTTCCTACCATAATTATAGATATATCTTTCCTATTATAATTAACCAAAATTAATAAAATTAAAAAAAAAACTCTTTTACTATATTTGATCAAAATTATTATAGTACCCCTCATACTATACTTATGAAAATATCTTTTTTTAAAATTACTATAATGCTTTTTATATCATAATTACGTAAATATCTTTATGAGTGCTTTATAAAAAGTTGATATATAATATTTTGTTTTAAAATTATTGTAATATCCATCTTAAATTACGTATTAAATTTAATATATTATAAAATTAACTACATTAAATTATTAAAATACTCTTATCATTACTTTATAAAATTTAATATGTATCATTTTATTAAAAATAATTAAAATTAAATGATCAAATAAACTAAATAATTATAATTTTATTAAAATGAAAAAATTAAATAATTTTATATTTAAAAATAAAAAATATTTAATCCTCAATATAGTGGCGATCGCACGCTAGTCTAACATCAAAAACACCCACAACACCAAAATACAAAACTTCTCCCCTCCGCCTCCAACCTTTCTAACGGCTCAGTCACGCGCGCCAAACAAAAGCATCCCTGAACCAAAATTTTACCCCCCAAAAAATAAATCTCTTCTCTCTCACTCGTCTCCTCAACCGTCTCGATATTCTCATTTTTTTCTTCTCCACTATGAAAAAAAAAAAAAAGGCCTTTCTTCACTTATTTTTCTAATATCTCCCTCTGTCTCTCCCGATGCCTTAGCCGCCTTCCATTGCCGGAACCCCAAAGGGCAATAGCTGGGACTCGTAAAAGGGGAGGAAACAAAGCAAAAGTTAAGAATTTAAGTTTAGGAGATCTTGTTCTTGCCAAAGTCAAGGGTTTCCCCGCTTGGCCTGCCAAGGTCTCTTCCCTTTTATTTTATTATTATTGCTACTTTTTTTATCCTGAATTATGGGTATTTTATATTTTGATGATTATATTTTTAATTTCTTATATGTTTATTTGAACTTATGAATTTGAATAAATCCATGATGAGTTTGGGATTTTTTTTTTTTTTTAAGTTTTGCATGATGTAGGTAAGTTTATTTTATGCTTACATTGTCTTGCTTTGTATTTTATTTGTTGGTTTTGTACTCAATTTGTTTCCTTTAGTAAATTTTGTTTTATTTTGTGAAAGGCCTATTTTTGGAGTTAAAAGTTTTGCCATGCGTATGTTAGCTGATTGTGTTTTTAGTGTTTCAGGTTTGGTACTTTGCCTGTTTATCAATTGGGTTACTTAATGCAACTATGCAAGTTCTTTATTTTGGGTCTGAAAAAAAAGGGACAAATATATGTATTTTTTTTATTGCATGCTAGATTGATTTGATCCTAGAAAGTGTCGTCAGAAATTTAGCGAGAGATTTTCAATTTATTTTTTTGTTTTTATTATTTTGTTACTTAGAACTCAGTTGGTTTTTCGCGATTTTGGTTTACGGTTGGTTTTTGAGGTAGATTCTATGGGTTATGAATTTCAGATTAGCCGGCCTGAAGATTGGGAGCGAGAACCTGACTCTAGGAAATATTTTGTCCAATTCTTTGGAACACGAGAAATGTAAGCATACTTATGTTCAATTTGTACATGTTTAGTGAATAAGGGAGATGGCAACGTGATGAATAAAGATATGTGATATGTCTGTTTTATGGTTTGCATCTGTTTTCTGGTAGGAGGGAAACCACATTTTACCATAAGATGGAACATGAGATAAATACATGAAAGGTGTTACGGGATAATTTCCGTGAAAAAAATATTAATTTTGTTGTATTCCAAGTAACTTGTTACCTATGCCGATCCTAGCAGACAAACCTTGATGTACTCTTTTTAATTTCCTGTCAATGTTGTTCACATAGGGTGCTTGCTGACTAGAGAATACATTGAAACTGACTTGATTTATTCTATCTCCGTGCTGTTTGTATACATCATTGCTTTTCTTTCCATCCAGCTCCCATGATCAAGAAATTGTAGAATGCACATTGTGATTACAATAGGGGAAAAATTGTAATCGGGAGGGCTCTATGCTGAGTCCTTTATGTGTTAAAGTACTGAACTCTAGGCAGCTCTGTCATTTAGCTTTAGATTGCATAATATAAACTCATGGAGCTCACCATTCTAATGTTCAGGGAGTACTATTTGGCAGATGTGATAGCCATGCAGATTATCTGGGAAATTTACTTATAGTTTTTTAATATGATAATTTGAGAAATAGTGAGATGTCCTTTAGCTAACCAAGCTTTTCAATCTAGGATGCAGAAAACCAAATAATGATACAATGACAAATGGTGCAATATTTTTCTACTTCTACATGTTCTTGATATAGCATGTGCATCTCATGTTGCCTTAATTAATCTTTTTTAATGTAATTTTAATATTTGAGTTATTATTTCTTTTGGTCTTTCCTCCATTTTGTGGTGGTTGTTAGCTAAGCAGCTGATGTTAGTTGATGAGGCTGTCTTGGACTTGTGTTGTGCTCAGGAACATTGGTATAGCATATTTGGGTTAGTTAGGATTGGAGGTTCAAGTTTATTCCTAATCTCCAGTCTGTTACCAAAGGAGTTAGATGCTATGTAGATGTTGAATTTGATAATTGTTAAAATCTATTTAGTGGTTTCATTCTCAGACCACTTTGTTACCTTTTCTCATAATTTAAGTATTTTTTTTTTGTTGATGTCAGCTTATATGGGCAATTATGTGTGCTTTACTCATGATTGGTTTGGCTTCTGAAATATCTATCTTCTCTTCTTTAGAAAACTGAAGTAGGTGAAACATGGATTGGGAAATTAGATTTTATCCTTTATAGCCAATGGAATGAGTTTGTGACAGCTAACGGTTAAGCTCCAAATTGAAATTACTGCTTGCAGAAGGTGACAGGTCTATATAAGAAAAATTGTTTAACAGATCAAAACACCTATTTTAAATAATTTTATTTGTTATTATTATTTTCTTAAATACTCTATTTCAACAATGCTTGGGCTCTTAATGTATGTGTATTTGTGGCTTGTAGTGAATGTTGAAGTCATATTCAAGAAAGCAATGTGTTTAGCTTAATTAGTAGGCATGATCATTTCTTTATCACTAAATTGTAACTTGCTGAACTTGAAAGTTGGTGTAGCTTTTTGGTGTTTGAATTGAATGGCATTGCAATTTTCCATTTTTTTTTATTGTTGGTGTTAAACGGATTTGTGATTTAGTTATTTTTTTATGCTATGTTATTCTCACATATATATTGACATGGAATTTTAGAATTATTTTTTAAATTTATTGTTGATAATGACCATTCTTGATGGAAGACTTATTCATAATATGTGGCTGTAACACATTTAGGGCACAATAATGGATCTTTACTTTGTACAATGGAACTTTTATGTTTGTATAATGGATCTTCTTGAATGTTGATTGGACAGTTTCTGTAGCTACAAGTATCTTGAAAAGAAATAAAGTTCAAACCAATCTTGTATATAGTTGGAAATATAAGGTTTTCAGTTTTACTATCACGTCAAGGTTTGCTTGAATAAATTACTTAAGTTGTGTCTGAGTAGCCTCCCAAATTCTAACCATGAATTGGAGGAGCATTTCTGGTTCTGTTCATACTCTCTATGTTATAGTTGAGCAGTTTGAGATTTTAGGTGAAGTTTGTTGGGCGTCAACATGTGGTGGTTTAGATATGGTATGCTGGGAAGCCTTTGAGTAATGGCATTTTAAATGCCCTGAAAATAAGTACAGCTGGAGTTTTCCTTAGAACATTTGCATAAGTGGTTTATTTATGTGGAACCATTGAAGTGGTTTTGGGAATATTTTGTTTTTTGGAAACTTTCATAAGCTCAGGGCTTCTTTTGGGATTTTTCCTTTCTAAATTCTTGGACATTTTTTTCCATCCATATTTGCATATTTTTAATCATGCTTAAGCTGTGAGGCTTAATCCTTAAACCTTGGATGGAAAACTTTATTCCCTTTTGGATCATAATTTTTAGATGATGATGCTTCTGCTACTGAATTATGTAGAAGACATTTTAATTTGTTGAATTCTTGTCTTTTGTTTATTTTTTAATACTTGGTGATGTATTTTCTCATATTCCTTTAGGGCATCATGTTCATGCACATATGAGCAAGTTGATAAATTTAAATATCTGCATCTTTTTTTTCCTTAAAGATAGTGTTTATGTAATTGGATTTTCATATTTCATTATTGAAGTTTTTGACTCTGCATTTTTAGTGTAAAAAGGAGCAATGCTTTTCATCCCAGCCAAGAGATGCATGCTTGCATCATTATTTTCTCTTACACTACTCTTTGAACTTTAGTTCACTTGTGTTCTAGTTGCTTATTTTTCTCCCTACGTTTTTCTTCTTTTACAGAGCTTTTGTTGCACCTGGCGATATTCACGCATTTACTATTGAGACAAAGAGTAAATTTTCGGCTAAGTGTCAAGGTGTTAAAACTAAGTACTTTGTCCAAGCTGTGAAGGAAATCTGTGTGGCATTTGATGAATTACATAACGAGAAGTCCAGTGGTTTGAGAGATGGAACTGATAGATCAACACCTGGCTGTGAGGCTTCATCTGTTGATGGGGTTGAGGATGATGATGCGGAGGCTGACTTAATGAATGGAACAGGTGCACTAGCTCTTGGCACAGAAACCACTAGTGACAGAAACGGTTATCTTGCTTCTAATTTGGGCTGTTCATGTGGAGGTGAGAATAATAATGACGATGTAAAGTCATCAATTTCAGATCATGTGGATGATGGCTTATCTCTGGTTATGTCTTCTGGAGGGAAACAAAAAATATCAAATGGTGAACAACCTAAAAAGGAGGTGTTATCTTCATCTTTTGATGAGCCTTCTCATATAAAGGAGGAATTCTCTGATGATAAAATTGCTACTGTCAATTGTACTAAGAAAACATTGAGGGATGCTCAGAAGTCAAAGAAGATGGGTCCTGGGCCAAAGAAAAGAACTGAGGAAGGACACAAAAGCAGCAGCTCAGCCACAACATTATTGAGGGATGATAAATCTGGTGGTTGTCTTGATCGGCCCGACTCTGAGGAGCAATTGAAAGATAGAGTAAAAGGCAAAGTCTCTGGCAGTGCTGTAAGAAAATTCTCACCAGATGCTCTCAACTCAGATTCTAATTACACTGGTAGTAAAAATGCAAAGGAATTGCTGAAAACCAAAAGCAACTTCAATGCTGAGGATGATGTATGGGATGCTGTGGCCAATTCCAAAGGTGAGACTACTGGCAAGAAAAAAAGGGGAGAACCTGGACTTGAAAAGCCAAAATTGGGAACAGATGAAATTTTACATCCTGCCAAAAATTCAAAGTTTGTAGATATGAAAAATGATGCTTCCCAGGGATCTCTTGCCAAAAACATGAAAGATTCTCCAAGTTCTAATAATGTCAATAACAAGGCAGTTAAACAATTAGAGTTGAAAAAATCCACATTGCATATTTTAGCATTGAGAGTCCCAAAAGCCATTACGTTTCTGGTGATGAAGCTATGCTGCCCTTATCAAATCGCCATTGGCGGGCTCAGGAGGCAATTTCTGGTTCTGCCTCTCTTATTTCCGATGATAAAATTTTAAAAAATCTTGTTGAGACACTTACAAGTTCTAGTAATGTGAAAATTCCAGCTACCCAGTTGTCCAAGAGGCAGAGAGCTGTTTGCCTTTTTGATGAAGATGAAGAAGAAGATCCCAAAACTCCAGTTCATGGAGGATCTGCCAGGAATGTCAAGGTAACTTCTGTTGTTTCAAAGAGCATTTATGTAAGTCATGCAAGTGCTATCAATGCTCAACATAGTGTTGGAGATTCCACCCAATATGAGAATAGTGATCCTAAGGAGGCTTCTTTACGATTAGCAAATGATTTTGTGTCACCTCTTCAACCATGAACTGTTGAAAGGAGGCCTTCAACGAAGTCTCCTTATCTGGTTTCTGCCACCAAAGAAGTTGTTGAACAACACAGAACTCCTAAAGCTACTGTTAAGGTTTCCAGTCATGGAACTCAGAAAAAGGCTCCATCTGGCTCTGTTAAGGGATCGGATGTTGTTTCTGATGGTCCAAAGTCTTCTCAAAATCAGGTTTTGAGTCAAAGATATAGCCCAGCTTCTTCTGTAGGAAGACTGAAATCTACTCCAAAAGTAATTTCACGTATTAATGACACTGCTTTTGTTACCGAAACTTCAATGGAGTATGGCTCTGCATTATCTGTGTTGTTGTTATTATTTATTATATCTAATTAACCATTTTTAGAGCTATTATATTAATCTTCATTTCATATTGTAGACCAATCTCTTCCTGTACAGATTGGATGTCTTTAGAGAAGATATAAGTGGTTCGTTGATTGATTTGAAGACTCTAGATTCTGCTATGTCTATGAAGCATCTTATTGCCGCTGCCCTGGCAAAAAGGAGACAAGCTCACTCTCAACAATATTCTCTTGGAAATCCTAGTTCTGTTTTTGTGTCAGTGTCTAATATTCAGGGGGCAAGTCCCAGTCCTGCAGTTCAGCCTTTTGTATCTGCAATCAACAATGCAATGCAGCCTGATGCGCAGGGATTTGCTTATCAAACAAACCTAGATTCGCCATCAACTCTTGGTCCCCAGTCAGGATCCCAAAATCAACAGGATACTGAAGAGATCGAAGAGAGAAGATCTAGTTCAGGACACATGGCACCTGGAGGCTCTCTCAGTGTTGGTACTGAGGCAGCTGTTGCATGGGATGCTTTTGAAGGAATGATAGAGACTTTATCAAGGACTGAAGAAAGTATTGGACAAGCAACTCGCCTTGCTATTGATTGTGCCAAGTATGGCATTGCAAATGAAGTAAGTTAAATAATATGCATATTTATGTTTGGTGTTGGTTCAACAATGTCAAGATGAGCTTGTTTAACCCCAGATTTATATATTATGATTTTTTGTTGTGTTTTAAACAAAATGGTAATTATTGCATATGATGTTCATGATGGCAAAATTCTATTGAAGACTACTTTTTGGAGGGAGTCTTAGAATACATTATTTGTATGCAGGTTGTTGAACTTCTCATCCGGAAGTTGGAAAGCGAGCCCAGTTTTCATCGTAAAGTTGACCTGTTCTTTCTTGTTGATTCAATCACCCAATGTTCACACAATCAGAAAGGTTGGTTGTGCTGTCTTGATGAATGTGTTCAATTACTCTCTAATACTGAATTTATTTGGTGCAGGCATTAAGAAAAAATGTTTAGTTTTATTTAGAAAAGGGTATAGTTTATCATTTTTCTTCCTGGTTTAGCATTATTTTCTTAATATTTGTTATGACAAAGAGTATTCTTACTAGGTGAATTCTCCTTTAGACTTTGGAACGAGTGCATGTTTATTTTTACAAGAACACTCTTTGAATTGCTCTTTAACTTGTGCACACATGCTGAAATAGTCATATGTGATCTATTGTTGCAGCAATTCATGTAAATGATTGTGGTTAATGTTTATTTAGGCATAGCTGGTGCTTCATATATCCCTACAGTTCAAACAGTATTGCCTGTCTCCTTGGTGCAGCTGCTCCACCTGGAGCAAGTGCTCATGGAAATCGTCGTCAATGCCTCAAGGTATATTATTTTTTTTCAATTGTAAGAGATTATTCGTCTTTTGTTTCCTTTCCCCCACTCTCTTAAGGATAAAGGGATCTTTGTCTATACCAGGTTTTATGGTTGTGGCTTGAGAGGAAGATTTTACCCGAATCTATTCTGCAGTGTTATAGGGACGACATTGGAGTTTCAAATGATGATACAATTTCTGGATTTTCCCTATGGCGCTCGTCACAAGCTGAACGTGCTATAGATGATCCTATTAGGGAAATGGAAGGCATGCTTGTTGACGAGTATGGCAGGTCTGAAAACACTTTCAACCATTTACACCAAATTATTATAATGATAACAAATATAATATCTACTATATTACCATTGAAGTTTGGTTTTTGTTTTGGTTTGGTTTCAGATATATTTGAAACCAAACTAAGACCAAATTTACTTGTCAGTTTGATTTGCAGGCCAAACTAAAACTTTTTGCTTTTCAAACCAAACCAACCAACCCATATTGGTCACTTTAATCTGATATTCAGCTGAAACCAAATTAGGAACACACCATTTCGCTGATATGCCACTGTTGTTTGATCTGATTTGAATATAGAGCTACTATGTTTTTAGTTATCTTGCATAATATTTTTTTTAAATTACTAAATTTGTAGTTAGTTCAGTGTTTCTTGTAGCATTTGTGTCCCATCCTCTAGTTTCTAGTGTTTGTCACTTGAAAGGGATATGAACTTTCTGACATCAATTTTGTTGGTTCTTATAAGCAGTAATGCTACATTTCAGCTTCCTCGCCTTTTGTCTTCTAATGCATTTGAAGATGAAGAGGAAGAAGATCTTTCAAACAGTCCTTGCAGAGATTCTGCTGATGCATCACCATTAGAACCAGCTCATGCTTTAGGAGAGTTAGAAACATGTACAGTTACTCCAAGTGACAGGCGTCATTGCATCTTAGAAGATGTGGACGGTGAGCTCGAAATGAAGATGTTTCTGGACACCAGAAGGATGATCGACCATCATTGACAAATGATAGTCTTGAAATGGACTTGCAGCAGCAGGGCACTGATAGTATTGTGGAACCGGCTTCAAATACCTCCAATGAATTCCCTCCTCTACCAGAGGGTTCCCTGCGATTGCCCCCTGATTCTCCTCCATCCCCACCACCTTTTCCACCTTCATCACCCCCACCCCCACCTCCATCATCTCCATCTCCACCTCCACCTCCACTTCCACCTCCTCCTCTACCAACACAACCACCTCCTCCCCCTGCACCACTTTCCTACCCTTCAGTCTTTATACCTCAACCACCAGTGCCAACTCAACCTTCACTGCTATCTCAATCCATGCTACCGCCCTAGTCATCAGTACAGTGTTGACCACAGTTGGCATATCAACCACCTGTACCTCATGAATCTGGCGCACACCAAATGTGAGACTCCTAATATGCCTTCTTTGCTTGTTATGGAGTATGTTGTTACTTTTTTATTTATATAACCTATGCCTTTGTAAGCAGGGTAATCAAATAGTTCAAATGGCTGGAAATACTCCTCTTGGGGGCCATATTGATGCTGGTGTGAAAAGCGAATTGTTTCCACAGGAATCACCTTGCTTTCCAACAGGAGTCTGCAATTCTTGAGAGCCTTCTGGATATAATTCTTCAAGGCAACTGGAATATGGACATAATGAAATGTACTTAAATGACCAATCCTCTCAACCAAGTCAACAGTTTCAACCTGGTAGTGCAGCCTTTGTGCAAATACCTTTACCCCCTAGTCTGCCACAAACCTCATCTAGCCATTTCTCATTCACAAAGCCCGCTATGCCTCCACATTATTAGCATTCATGTCCTCAATACTCTCTGCGTGCAACATGATGGCCGAAGGCCATTTGTTGCTGATGAACAGTGGAGCATGCCTGCAGGAGAATATGACACTGATAATCAGTGTGATGGGTGGATAGCAGGAAGAAATCCATCAGCTGCTGGTCCATTGTTTGTCCAGGAAGGTATGCATTATCTTGTCCTTAAAACAAAATTTTGGCTTGAGTGTTTGACTCATTGTAAATTTAAATGAAATTTGTAACCCTAATCCTTATGAAGTTTCCAAGATTATCAGATGGATGTTTAGGGGCATTAATTTGTGTTTTTGATCTGATCATATTGTTATTTCCTGCAAATTAAACATATGCCCATTTATGATGGTGGCAATCAAACCTTCACTCATTTCAAGTGTTTCATGTTGTTGTGATGGATCCTCTACCAAACTAAAAGAGAAAAATCCAAAAAATATAGAACATGCGGACCATATAAATATGAAAAGCATGCCTTGTGCAGTATCTGAAAATTTTCATTGCTATTTGTAGGACACTCTTTTAGTATCCCCTTATTATCTTGCTTTGAACTGATGTCGTGCCTAATTTCTTACTTTTTTTTATGAGTCTTTGCTGGTATGGAATCTCTTTTAAGAACTCACAGATTTAAGTCCATGAATAAGTATGTGAAATGTTCTGTTGTTTGTACTTCTTCATGCATATTTTATGTGCGTAGCCTCCTCTTTCTTGTGTATATCCTTAAAGTGTTGATAAGATGAATCTATGGGCCCTCTATAGATAGTCTCTACCTTTTGATGACACTTATGTTAATTCTTTGGCAGGTTACTTTAGAACACCTGTTGAAAGACCACCCTCAAATGAGATGGGTTTTCTGATTGCTTCTGCCAATCATTTACCAGCTGGAGCTCCAAATTTGGGTACTGCAATTTTTAATTGCTGTCTTGGTTTGCTTTTAATTTTCTTGTTTTGCTAGTTAAATAACCAAGCACCAATTAAACTAGGGAATGACTTCATGATTGTATCTTTCAGGTCATGGTATTTCACAAATGTTGCCATGTCAACCAGACATGTGTGCTATCAATTGTTGGAGGCCAGCTTGAGAATGAAGAAATAGTCTCATTAGGTACTTAGTATATTTTCATACTTATTTGTTAATGAATCTCAGCCTGAATATTTCATCTTTTTTGATTATTATGAATAGAAAGCTTTGTCCTTGTTATTAAGTGAAAGTGAAATTTTTTGTTTTGGAATTTGTTCATCTTTCTGTTGATTTTGCTGGTAAACTACCATTTAGTATAATCTGAAGTTGAAAATTTGTGCTCCTGTTGTTGCAAGAATAGAGAGTATTGTTATTGTCTTTGTTTGGTCACATGTAATCTTCTTGCTTAAGTTTACAAATTTTTCTTTCATTGTCATTTTCAGCTACAAAAATAGCGGAAATTTATTCTCCAGTGTAGAAAAAAGATGCTAATAAACTTTTATTTTATTAAACTTTTCATATGATTCTTTAACCAAATAATAATAAGATTAAATAAAAGGGAAAGAAATAAAAATAAAATTTTAAGTATAAATAATCCCATTTAAACTTTGTCTAAAAGTTAAGAATTTTGGGTGATCTCTTTATATTTAAGGACTTGATTTCAAATTTGCATTTCATCATCTAGCATGACGTTCATTTGCATAAGTTTATTTTGAGATTATTGTTTGTATTTAATTCACATGCTCATGTCTATTAATTGTTATTATTGTTTCTCGGTTGATTATAACATCATTCTTTTTGCATAAAATTTTTTTTCATTGAAATTGCTATTTAAAAAATGGATTTTGAAATGAAACAATATAATATTTCAAGGGAAATAATTTCTGATATCTTGCTTAAATATTGGAGAGTCACTAATAGTTATCATCTACAAAGAATGTTATTTTTATTTTTAAGGAATATAGTAATGAATCTTAAGCATAAAAAATTATCTTTAAATTTTGTCTAGATGTTAGAAAATTTTTAGCTAATTTTTTAACCTAAAAATTTGCATAATATTTTTAAATAAAGATTTTTAATAAAATTAACTTTCTTTTTCATAAAAGTTAATGGAAATATATTATTAAATTTCAAATTGAAACATTTTTTGCCCAATATCAAAGATAACGCATGTTTAATTAGTATTTTTTTTTAAAATAAGTGCTTTAGGGATGTTAATTTTACTTCATATGCAATAATACTCTCAAACTTAACTCTGTTTTTAAAAACCAAAATTATCTATTTAATAAATCACAAATTCTTTTTTTTTGTTTTATTAAAAAAAAACTTAAGTGTTCAATCATATTTAACAAAAAAAATATTGATAGTGACTTTTTTTTTTCAATTTTTAAAAATTTTTATGTCATATGATCGAGATCACGGAGCCACATGTTACGATCTTTAGTACTATAGATACAATCGTGATCACACATGAAAACATAAAGTTTTTTATTGATATTCTCGAAGCAAAATCTTTCAAATTTTTTTAAATGTATACGAAATTGATAATAGATTTATTTATTTTGTTTATTTTGTTTTTTTTTTTTATGGTAGGATGCTAGCATATAAACGTTGTTTTCTTAACTTTTTTTTTTTTTTTGAGCTTCTTATAATAGTAGTTCTCAAACTTCCCTTCGAAACTCAGGGCCGATGCACTTATTCAAGCACAATTTTTTCAGAAACTTTCAAAAATTAAAAAAAATAAAAGAATTTGTAGTAAAATTTTTACTTTGACATTATTTTATCGATAAAATTAATAAATTCGTCATAAATTTTTTATATAATTATAAGTAAACACCTAAAAAATCTTGAATCTATAATTGTCGAGATTTATATAATATTTTGCAAAAAACTATTTTTTTTTATGGAAGTTAGTGAATGATGCAATGTTCCAATCACACTAACAATCTTAAAAAATTAAAATCTCTTAGAAAATATTAACAGCTTTAAAATTTTTAATAATACTATCCCATTAACAACCTTGAAAAATTACAAAAAAAATATATTTCTACTTTAGTCAAAATATCAAAATTACTAATTTAGATTTGATAATTATTGAATATTAAGGAACTTGATAGAAGTTGATATATAATGTAATAGTTTGATCCCACTAACAATCTTAAAAAATTAAAAGCTCTTAATAATATTACGAGTTTTTAATAATTCAATTCCATTGACAATTTTGGAAAATTAAAAAAATATATCTACTTTTATCAAAATACCAAAATTGCTCACTTAAATTTCATAATTATGGAATATTAATTAAGAAAATTGGTAGAAGTTAGTATATAATGTAGTAGTTCAATCACATTTACAATCTTGAAAAATTAAAAACTCTTAATAAATATTTAGTGCTTTTAATAATTTAATTCTACTAACAATCAATCTTAGAAAATTACAAAAAAAGTGTTATTTATTCTTGTCAAAATACAAAAATTTATAACTTAAATTTTCACACACACACACACACACAGATACACACATATATATCAAAACACTCTTGTCAAAAATGAAAACCTTGTAGCTGTGTCTTATTTATAGGATACATGTTTTCAATATAGTATATATATGCAAAAATTTTTCTTTAAAAGGCTTTATTTATTTGCTTGTCTAGTATTATGGCTAATGAAATTACACAAATACAAATAACTTTCACATAAAATATCCTTGTTTATTAAGATAGAATATCGTAAAATCATTTTTTAGTGTGAGGATTCTTAAGTTTTTAATTTCAATGTTTGGTTTGGTGAGGAAAATAGAAAAAAAAAAGAAAAAAAAAAGGGATGGAATGATATATGAAGAAGACATAATGGAAAATGGAAAAAACAAAAACTGTTTTTACTCTTGATTTTTATTTTATTTTTGAGAAAAGAATTCAAACTCTTTTAAGCCAAATGATCAATTGCTATTCTTGATTTTTTGAAGTGTATGCTAGAAAAATGAGGTTATATGTTTATTAAAAAAAAGAAAATAAGGTTAAATGAATATAATTTTGGCTAAATACAAAAAATCACCAAAAGAAAGTTAAGAATTAAAAGTTAAGAATTAAGATGATGATCAATGATTCTCAAATAATAATGGATAAAATTAATAGGAGGGATTTTAGGAATACTTCTTTTATAAGTAAAAACCATACTTAATGGATGCATGAATTGTTTTTATTTTTCATAACGGTGCCATTTGAAAAAAAACTTATAGTACTACTTTTTCTTTTTTAACTTAAAACTTGTTAAATGTAAAACTCTCACCATTAAATTTAGTGAAAATACATAAATTTGTTTATTTATTTAATGAAAAAGAATATAATTTAAACATATTTTATTCTTTTAAGATAATTAAAAATATTTTCAAAATTTTTCATGGTTAATTGATTTAGATAATTTCAAAATTATATTTTTTTCACATAGATTTGATAATTGTGAAGTGTTTTCTACAAAAGTTTTATTTTAATTTTTAATGAAAATAATCTGACAGTAAAAGAGGAGGATTAAAATGTTTGATGTAATATTTGAATTTTAAAAATTTTTAATATAATATTTGAATTATAATTTTATTAATAATATGATACATTATTTGTTAATTATGTATTATTATTTAAACTTATGAGATTAAAAGTAAATATTAAATGAATTAATAAATTTTTAATTTAAAATTATATTACAAAATTTTTAAATATGAATATTTACTTTTAATATTTTAACTTCAAAATATCATAATAAATATTTAGCTTAAAAACGTTAAGAACACCAAAACGGAAAACTTCTCCCCCCTGCCCCCAACCTTTTCTCACGGCTCAGTCAGGCACACCAAATAAACGCATCCCTCAAATAATATTTTACCCCCCCAAAATAAATCTCCTCTCTCTTTCGCTCGTCTCCTCAACCGTCTCGATGTTCTCTTTTTTTCTTCTCCTCTTTGAACAACAAAAGTGTTTCAGGTTAGGTATTTTGCCTGTTTATCAATTGGGTTACTTAATGCAACTATGCATGTTCTTTATTTCATTGCAATCGAATATATTACTTTAAAAAAAAATGCAAGACCATTCATTTACCCCAATGATCAAGATTTGTAGGATAAAAGAAAAGTAAATGCATCAACATCATAAGTTGTAATTAATTAAATTGCAAATTGAAGGAAACTTTGGCAAATGCATCTCTGTCTTATTGATCTCATTAGTTGTAAATTTTACTCTATAGTGGTAATTTTATATTTTTAACAACAATTTTTACCTTCATTGAAAATGTATTTTACTAGAATATATTCTTCGAAATGACACTTGAAAGAACTAACATCACACTATCTTGAATGTGTTCGAAATGTTATAGAAAAATTATGTAATGAGACAATTAGTATTTTACTTAGCGTGTAGAACCAGACAGATGACCTTAATTTCCACAAAACTAAAACTTTCTTTATGCTACAAAGTCAAAGTAGAAACTCTCCAACATCATTAAGTGCATGAATTGAAGTGGCTGTGACGTTTTGACCCAAACGCGTTTCCAATGCAATATAATACTCTAACATTGCACTTGACTAAATTGCAATTTAAAGGAAATTAATATTGGCAAATCCTATCAAAGTTGTCTTTTTCTCGTTGTTGATAAATTTCATTATTCTTCGAATTAATATTTGAATGAATTAATCATTAATATCACACTCTTCCAAACGTAGCCAGAACGTTATAAAAAAGTCTACAACAAAACAAGAAATAGTTTCCTTAGTGTGTAAAACAAAGCAGAAGAACTTATTTTCCTCAAAATTAAAAACTTTGCTGACTCTACAAACTAGAAAGTAGAAATTCATTGTCAAGGAAATTGTAGTTAATTTCACCAATTACTTTCTATGACCATCCGACATCATTAAATGCATGACTTGAATTGCTAGCGACATTTTTGAACCCAAACACAATTTCGTTTTGACCCCAAACACGGTTATTACTTTTGTTTGAATTGGATTTTTCATGTATAAAAAGCTAGATGCATGAATGCATTTGAGAAATCCAAAGATTGTGAACAACTTTGGAAAAATAAATGGAATGAAGTCTTGTTTATCAGGTCATTTTATTGTAGTATGAAAAAGTTAGTTGGGTGCCAATAAAATTAAGATCCAAGGGAACTATACAATTGGCTAATTCAATGTCTTTATATGTTGTGCCTTTCAAATTAAACATAGTAATAATTTGTTAATAAGGAAAATAATTATTGAATATAAACATCCTACTCATGTTGTTTGCAAGGGATAAGTAACTGTTGAGATATATATATATATATATATATATAAGTTACAATTATGTGTTATTAATGTGTTATGAAGAGAATTTATACGCTTCAATTGGTATCCATTTTATTATTTTATCTTTTAAAATTTTACGCTTATTAGTTTCTAACTACCAACATGAATTAAATTTATTATCTTTAAAAAATAAAATAATGTAGCATGAGGTTTTACTCAATAAAAGTTTCTTTTTTCCATGAAGAAATAGGATGCAGCAGAAACCCACATAGATAATGGTGAAAAGAGTTTTTAACCCAAACTTCACTATTTCATGCACAAATCACACTTTTGGCTAATTACAAAATGACAAAATGAAAACCCAAGCAACAGCGAAAGCTCGAGCCAATTTGTCCATTTTTATTAAATTTATTATCAAAATTATAATGAAATTCAAATAAATTTTCTTTAAAACAATAATTAAATTTCAATTTAGATTCAAATAAATAATTAAAAAAATTGTTTGAGAAATAGTACATAACAATTTTAAGCAAAAATTTTATTTAAAATACGCACTTAAAATTTGTCATTTCAAAATATTAGCCAAGGTCTTCTATTTCTCTATCTTTCTCAATCTCATCAGTTGTAAATTCTATCATATAGTGACACTTTTATATTTTTAGTGATAAAAATGCATTTTGTTAGAATATATTCTTCGAAATGACAGTTGAAAAAACTAGTCATTAATATTACACTTCCTTATTTTTTTATAACATGATGGAAACGTTCACATTATAGAAAAATTATGCAATGGGACAATTAGTATTTTGCTTAGAGTGTAAAACAAAGTATAAGACCTTATTTTCCCCAAAACTAAAACTCTCTTCACGCTACATACGCAATGTAATTGTGTTATTAGAAACTTTTAAATATCCGAATATTTGAATTTAAACCAAATCTAAGAAAAAAATCAATCCTAATGAAATATTATATTTTTGAATCGATTTTTTATTTTTTAATTTTTATCTCATCCTACAGGATAGCTTCTTTATATTCTTTTATGAAGAATGATGGTGAAATCCTCATGGCTATGCTGAAATGGTTCCTATATGGCTATCTGGAGAAGAGTTTTGGCGTTGACAAAAAATCAGGAATTGAATCTCAAAGGTAAGACAGATTGCACTTGAGAAAAACAAATGTATCAACATCAGTAGTAATTAATTAAATTGTAAATTGAAAAAAATTAACTTTGACAAATCCTATCAAGATTTTTCGAATTGACATTTGAATAAACTAGTCATTAACATCACACTTTCTCGAACGTAGCCAGAACGTTATAGAAAAAATTTGCAATAAAAAAAATAATATTTTCTTTAGTGTGTAAAAGTAAATAGAGAAGAACTTATTTTCCACAAAACTAAAACCTTTGTTCACGCTACAAACTAGACAATAGAAACTCATTGTCAGGCAAATTTGAGTTAATCTGTCCAATTACTTTCTATCAGGGCCACCTAACATCATTAAATGCATGACCTAAATTGCTAGTGATGCTTTGACCCCAAATCCAATTTCGGTGCGAAGAGGAGCTAGCTCATCACCGAACCGGATTTTTACTAATTGGCTTCCATTTTACTATTTTATTTTTTAAAATTTTATGCCATTTAATTTCTAATTACCAACATGAATTAAATTTATTATTTTTAAAACATAAAATAATGCATTGAATAAAAATAAAAAATAACAAAAATAATAAATTCAATAATTGAAATTTTATTTTATTTTAAATTTTTTAAAATTCAATATTTTATATTTATTGTTTTGGATTTATTATTATTCTTATTCTTTTAAAAGTTTGTATTTTAGAATTAGTATTTTGTTTTATTATTGCCTTTATTATGTTTTATAAGTATTATTAAAATTAATTACCATATTATTCAATTTAAAATTATTTTTCATAAATAACTTTTTTAAAAAAGTACCATGCAACATGAGGGCATCATTCTAGTGATATATTAAAGTATAAATTTTTACAATTAAAATTATGTAATTTGGATTTATGTTATTGATAGACAAATCTAAACATTTGATATTCATAGTTTAAGAATTTATGTATACATATATATTTGTAATTCATTTAATTAACATGAATATGAAGACAAAGTCAATGTCAAGATCCCCTCAAACAATAAAATATTTGATGTTATATACTCTCGTAGACTTGAAAGTAGATATGGACCGGAACTCACAATAAAAGTTTTTTTTCTTTCCACAGAGAATAAAATGTAGCAGAAACCACCTGGAAAGTATGGAAAGAATTTTTTAACCCACACTCCACGATTTTATGACTCACACTTTGGACTAAAGTATTAATTACAAAATGACAAAATGAAAACCAAGTAGTAGTTGCAGCCGCCAATTTGTCCGTTTTGATTATATTTATTTTTCTCTCTGTTTCATTTTTTAAAAATTTTTTTAGAATGTCCTAAAATTATATCTTTTCTTTTTGAACATCTAAAACACTTGTTTTTTCTATATTTTAAAATTATTTTTATGATTTTTTTTTATTTTTTAACATTAAAAATCATGAAACTTTAATTTTATAAAAAAAATTTAAAATTTAATATTAAATACATTAAAGTCAAAACTTTTTTCTTAAACTCCACAAAAGTCAATAAAATGACAAATATTTTGGGACGGATGGAGTTTTAAAATATCAAAATTATATTGAAAGCAAAATAAATTTTCTTTAAAACAAAAAATAAATTTGCATTTAAATTCAAATAAATAATTTTTAAAATATATATATGTTTTTCTTTTAGAAATAGAACATAAAAATTTTAAGCAAATTCATTTAAAATAAACACTTAAAGTTTTTATCATTTTAAAACATTGATGAATTTAAGGCTAATATTATTAATTAAGGATAAAATATTTAAGTTAATAAATTATCTAAGGCACATATATATATGTCATTCACTATATATTTGCACTTTTAAAGTTTATAGTTTTTAATATAGTATAGATATATATAGATATAGTAAAATCTTATAAAGCAAATAACATTAACCCAATGAAAGTACCTAATATGTTCAAGATTTTCTCTTCCCTTTAAACTTCTTGAAATGTATCAAAAAATGGAATTAACAAAGTGGTCTTACATTTTTCTCTTGGTGTTTATGGAAGCCTATAGCATTTGACTTACAAAATCTAAGTAATTTACTCTCATTTTAGATATTACTCCTAACATTTGGGTGTTTATCTTTTATATTCTTTAAAAAGAAAATAATCTATTTATATACTGTTGAATTATATAATATATGTCAATAAATCTATTGGTAGAGAATTGAAATCTTAATTTCTAATTTAATCATAGACACCTTCAAATAAAAAAAAAAGTTTAAATTATATTAGGATGATCCTAAAAATTTAGTTTTTAGGCATCAACTAGAAACATGCCACAAATAATTATTTAGAAGCTTTTCACGAATATTATAAACTTACCAACATCAAACTAATTCTCATTTTAAATCTTAATACTAGTTAACTTATTTAAAAATAATTAATGAAATAAAATTAAAAAGAAATTAGGAAAACTTAAATCGCTTTCTCACATTTTCATCTAGAAGAATCGAACATGGTTAGCACCTTAAAATCTTATGTTCAAACAAATCATCAATTTCATTTTTTATTTATTATTAAAATAGTAAAAGATTTTAATATTAATAATTTAATATTATTAAGTATATTTTTAATTAAATTAACAAATATTATTTAATTAAAACATAATAAGCAAATCAACCTTGATAGAAACTTTAAAAATTTTATTCAATATTCGATTAAGTGGAGACTAGTAGATGATTTGATATATATAGATAAGTTTAATAACAAGGTATCATAGAATCATTTACACTATTTTATAAGATAATGTCTTTACGGTGGTAAATAATAGAAACAAATTATTCAATTGCAATCGAATATATTGCTCATAAAAAAAAAAGGACCATTCATTTACTCCAATGATCAAGATTTGTAGGACAAGAGAAAAGTAAATGCATCAGCATCTATCAATTGTAATTAATTAAATTGCATATTGAAGGAAACTTTGGCAAGTGAAGTCAAGGCCTTCTATTTCTCTTTCTTTCTCAGTCTCATTAGTTGTAAATTCTACTATATATTGACAATTTTATATTTTTAGTGATAAAAAAACATTTTGTTAGAATATATTCTTCGAAATGACACTTGAAAAAACTAGTCATTAACATCACACTTCCCTATTTTTCTATAACGTGATGGAAACATTAGAGAAAAATTATGTAATGAGACAATTAGTATTTTGTTTAGCGTGTCAAACCAAGTATAAGACCTTATTTTCCACAAAACTAAAACTTTCTTCACGCTACATACTCCATGTAGTTGTGTTATTAGAAATTTTTAAATATTTGAATATCTAAATTTAAACTAAATCGAATAAGAAAAAAATCAATCCTAATCCAATATTATATTTTTGAATCAATTTTTATTTTTTAATTTTTATCTCATCCTACAAGTTGGCTTCTTTCTGTTCTTTTATGAGGAACGATGATGAAATCCTCATGGCTATGCTGAAATGGTTCCTATATGGCTATCAGGAGAAGAGTTTTGGCATTGGCAAAATATCAGGAATTAAATCTAAAAGGTATAAAGACGGATTACATTTGAGAAAAGCAAATGCATCAACATCAGTCGTAATTAATTAAATTGTAAATTGAAGGAAATTATCTTTGGCAAGTCCTGTCAAGATCATCTTTCTCTCATCGTTGATAAATTTCACTATTTTTCGAATTGACATTTGAATGAACTAATGATTAACATCACTCTCTCTCGAACGTAGCCGAAACGTTATAGAAAAAATTTGCAATCAAACAAGTAATATTTTCTTTAGCGTGCAAAAACAAGCAGATAAGAACTTATTTTCCACAAAACTAAAATCTTTGTTCACACTACAAACTAGACAATAGAAACTCATTGTCCAGCAAATTTGAGTTAATTTCACCAATTACTTTCTATAAGGGCCACCCAACATCATTAAATGCATGACTTGAATTGCATGTTTTGACCCCAAACCCAATTTCGGTGCGAAAAGGAGCTAGCTCATCACCGAATTGGGCTTTTACTAATTGGCTTCCATTTTACTATTTTATTTTTTAAAATTTTATGCCATTTAATTTCTAATTACCAACATGAATTAAATTTATTATTTTTAAAACATAAAATAATGCATTGAATAAAAAGAAAAAAATAACGAAAATAATAAATTGAATAGTGAAAATTTATTTTATTTTAATTTTTTTAAAATTCAATATTTTATATTTATTGTTTTGGATTCATTATTATTCTTATTCTTTTAAAAATTTATATTTTAGAATTAGTATTTTGTTTTATTATTGCTGTTGTTATGTTTTATAAGTATTATTAAAGTTAATTACCATATTATTCACTTTAAAATTATTTTTCATAAATAACTTTTTTAAAAAATGTCCCATGCAACATGAGGGCATCATTCTAGTGATATATTAAAGTTTAAATTCTTTTCCTTAATTAATATCTCAATTAATTTTTTACAATTAAAATTTTATAATTTATCACTATGTTATTGATAGACAAATCCAAACTTTTGGTATTCATAGTTTAAGAATTTATATATACATATATATTCCATTTAATTAACGTGGATATGAAGGTAATGTCAATGTCAAGATTCCCTCAACCAATGAAATATTTGATGTTATATAGTCTCGTAGACTTAAAATTAGACATCGACTGGAACTCGCAATAAAAGTTTCTTCTTTCTATGAAGAAATAGAATGTAGCAAGAAGCTACATGGAAAGGGCGGAAAGAATTTTTTAACCCAAACTCCACGATCTTATGTAAAGTCACACTTTGAGCTAAAGTATTAATTACAAAATAACAAAATGAAAACCCAAGCAGCAGTTAGAGCCCTAGCCAATTTGTCCGTTTTGATTATATTTATTACTTCCTTTGTCTATTGTTTTTTATTCATCTTTTCCTTTTTGGAATGTTCTAAAATTATGTTTTATTTTATTTTTTGAACATCTAAAACACTTACTTTTTATATTTTAAAATTATTTTATATTTTTTATTTTACTTTTTGATATTAAACATCATGAAACTTTAATTTTATAAAATAATTTAAATTTTAATATTAAATACATTAAAATCAAAACTTATTTCTTAAACTCCATAAAAGTCAATAGATAACAAACATTTTGGGACGAAGGAAGTATTAAATATCAAATTATATTGAAAGCAAAATAAATTTTCTTTAAAACAAAAAATAAATTTGCACTAAAATTCAAGTAAATAATCTTTAAAAGAATATATAGATATTTTTTGAGAAATTGTAAATAACAATTTTAAGCAAATTCGATTTAAAATACATACTTAAAATTTTTATCATTTCAAAACATCAACCAATTTAAGGCTAACATTATTAATTAAGGAAGAAATATTTAAGTTAATGAACTATCAAAGGCACACACACACACACACACACACACATATATATATATATATATATCGTTTGCTATATATTGGCACTTTTAAAGTTTATAGTTTTTAATATAGTATAGATAAATATAGAATAGTAAAATCTTATAAAGCAAATAACATTAACCCAATGAAAGTACCTAATATATTCAAGATTTTCTCTCCCCTTCAAACTTCTAGAAATGTATAAAAAATGGAATTAACAAAGTGGTCTTACATTTTTCTTTTGGTGTTTATGCAAGCCTATAGCATTTGACTTACAAAATCTAAGTAATTTACTCTCATTTTAGGTATTACTCTTAATATTTTCTTTCTAAAATTTAAATTTGAGACTTTCAAGTTAAATATGTTGTCCTTGAGTCAGTATCTTATATATTATGAATATGATCATATATATTGGATGCAATGTTGTAAGGTGAATAGGACAATACCACCTCATTAATGAATAAATTTTTAAAAATATATATTAATTTTTGTATATTTTATTTTATGCACTGATATTTATTCATTAATAAATTGACATCATCTTATTCAGTTACAATATATAGAATCTATATACTAATGCATTAAATATAAACCCAAAATGAAATTACTTATAGTAAAATAAAAGAATTTGATGAAACCAACAAAAACATAAAAGTAAAATTGTAAACTTTTATTATGGTAGAACTTATAATATCATTATTCATTTCTGAACCAATTTGTTTTAATACGTTAATAGCTCGAATTTATAAAGAAATATGAAAAGAAAAAAAAACTCTTAGTTGACAAATCAAAATATTTTGTGTTCATACCTTAAGAATCCAAGTATACAAATATATATATATATATATATATATATTCCAACTGATTATAGTGGATATGAAGGCAATGTCAATTTCAAGGTTGACGCCATTGTCAATATTTGATGTTATAGTCTTTTAGACTTAAAAAAAAAATAGAAAAGTAGATATATTGACCCGAACTTGCAATAAGATTTTCTTCTTTCCATGAAGAAATAGTATGTACCAGGAAGCTACATGGAACATTAAGTGTGGAAAAATTTTTTTTTTCTCTCATTGATTTTTCTTTTTATCATATTAACTCAACTTTAACCATTAATTTTGAAAATATAATGTAATAATAAATTTTCAAAAATATATAATTTGAAAACTTTGGAATTCAAAATTTCAAGTCTTAGTTTTTAAAAATATATAGCATTATAATCTTCTGAAAAATAATAGTTAAAGTTGAGTTCATTTAATAAAAAAAGTCACTAAAAACAAATTAATTGAAATGGATAGAACATTAAACACCGAAACAAATTTGACATTGTACTATGGATTAATATTTAATTTTTTCCTTAAAATTTAATTCGTTGAATTTTGTCACAATACTTTTAATTTAGGTAATTTTTTAACAAAAATGAAGAAATTGAAATAATTCACGAAATAATTTATTTATGCAAACGACAAATCTGCTCAATGCACTGTCAATTAATGTTGATTTTGAATATATCAGTATGAAAATGACAAACTTTCATTAATTTCATCCCTTATATTCAAAAGTCATTTTTTAGAGATGGCTATTATTGGGTAACTCCTTGATTGGCTATATATATTAAGCTCCATGCAAGGCTTATTGTTATATATTTTAATTTTATCATTTATAGTAATGGAATATAAAATTTTTAAATAAAAATTTAAAAAAATCATAAATTAAATTTTATCTATTTTTCATATAACAAAATACAAATAAATGACTAAAAAAAATTCAAGCGTATTAAACTATAATAATTTTCTAATTATATAAATGGAAAGTAACAAACAACTATATCGAAAGATAAAATTCAAAAATAAAATTATTCAATTTTTTTGAAAAAATAATAGGATAAGATATATTTAATTTTTTTATTTATATTTTAGATTTGAAGGAAAAGATATTCGATTGGGTTAAATTAATATTCAAGTGTTTATCTTTTATATTCTTTAAAACAAAAATAATCTATTTCTATACTATTGAATTATATAAAATATGTCCATAAATTTGTTGGCAGAGCAATGAAATCTTAATTTCTAATTCAATCATTGACACTTTCAAATACAAAAAAAAAAAAAAAGTTTAATTATATTCAGATGACACTAAAAAATGAGATTTCAGGCATCAACTAGAACATGCCACACATAATTATTTAGAAGTATGACTATTATATACTTACCAACATCAAATCAATTCTCATTTTAAACCTTAATACTAGTTAACTTATTTTAAAATAATTAATTAAATAAAATTTTAAAAAATTAGGAAAACTTAAATCGTGTTCTCACATTTTTATCTAAAAAAATTGGATATGGCTAGCATCTTAAAATTTTATGTTTGGGCAAATCGTCAATGTAATTTTTTATTTATTATTAAAATATTAAAAAGATTTTAATATTAATAATTTAATATTTTTAAATATATTTTAAATTATATTAACAAATATTATTTAATTAAAACATAATAAGCAATCAACCTTGATAGAAACTTTAAAAATTTTATTCAATATTTGATTAAGTGGAGACTAACAAATAGTATGATGCACAGACAAATCTAATAACAAGATATCATAGAATCATTTATGCTATTTTATTGGACAATGTCTTTATGGTGGCAAATAATAAAAACAAAGTTTTTATTGCAATCGAATATATTGCTCAAAAAAAAAAAAAAGACCATTCATTTACTCCAATGATCAAGATTTGTAGGACAAGAGAAAAGCAAATGCATCAACATCTATCAGTTATAATTAATTAAATTGCAAATTGAAGGAAACTTTGGCAAGCGAAGTCAAGGTCTTCTATTTCTCTATCTTTCTCAATCTCATTAGTTGTAAATTCTACTCTATAGTGACAATTTTATATTTTTAGTGATAAAAATGCATTTTGTTAGAATATATTCTTCAAAATGACACTTGAAAAAAATTAGTCATTAGCATCATACTCTCCCTTATTTTTCTATAACGTGGTGGAAACGTTATAGAAAAATTATGCAATAAGACAATTAGTATTTTGCTTAGCGTGTAAAACCAAACATAAGACCTTATTTTCCACAAAACTAAAATTTTCTTCACGCTATATATTCAACGTAGTTGTGTTATTAGAAATTTTTAAATATCCGAATTTAAACCAAATCAAATAAGAAAAAAATTGATCCTAATCAAATATTATATTTTTTAATCAATTTTTTATTTTTTAATTTTTATCTTATTCTATAGGTTAGCTTCTTTATATTCTTTTATGAGGAATAATGATGAAATCCCCATGGCTATGCTGAAATGGTTCCTATATGGCTATCAGGAGAAGAGTTTTGGCATTGGCAAAATATCAAGAATTGAATCTCAAAGGTATAAAGATGAACTAAATTTGAGAAAAGCAAATGCATCAACATAAGTAGTAATTAATTAAATTGTAAATTGAAGGAAATTAACTTTGGCAAGTCCTGTCAAGATTGTCTCTCTCTCATCGTTGATAAATTCCACTATTTTTCGAATTGACATTTGAATGAATTAGTCATTAACATCACTCTTTCTCTAGAACATAGCTAAAACGTTATAGAAAAAATTGACAATAAAACAAGTCATATTTTCTTTAGCGTGTAAAAGCAAGCAGAGAAGAACTTATTTTCCGCAAAACTAGAGCTTATTTTTCACAAAACTAAAACCTTTGTTCACGCTGCAAACTAGACAATAGAAACTCATTGTCCAGCAAATTTGAGTTAATTTTTTCAATTACTTTCTATCAGGGCCACCCAACATCATTAAAAGCATGACCTAAATTGCCGGTGATTTTTTGACCCCAAACCCAATTTGAATTGTAATTAATTAAATTGTAAATTGAAGGAAACTTTGGCAAATGCATCTCTGTCTTATTGATCTCATCAGTTGTAAATTTTACTACATAGTGATAATTTTATATTTTTAATAACAATTTTTACCTTCACTGAAAATGTAATTTACTAGAATATATTCTTCAAAATGACACTTGAAAGAACTAACCATTAACATCACACTATCTTGAACGTGTTCAAAATGTTATAAAAAAATTATGCAATGAGACAATTAGTATTTTACTTAACGTGTAGAACCAAACAAAATACCTTAATTTCCACAAAACCAAAACTTTCTTCACGCTACAAAGTCAAAGTAGAAACTCTCAAACATCATTAAGTGCATGAATTGAAGTGGCTGTGCTGTTTTGAACCAAACGCGTTTCCAATGCAAATATAATACTAACATTGCACTTGACTAAATTGCAATTTAAAGGAAATTAATATTGGCAAATCCCTTCAAAGTTGTCTTTTTCTCGTCTTGATAAATTTCATTATTCTTCGAATTAATATTTGAATGAATTGGTCATTAATATCACACTCTTCCAAACGTAGCCAAAACGTTATAAACAAAGTCTACAACAAAAAAAGAAATAGTTTCCTTAGCGTGTAAAACAAAGCAGAAGAACTTATTTTCCACAAAATTAAAAACTTTGTTGACTCTACAAACTAGAAAGTAGAAACTCATTATCAAGTAAATTGGAGTTAATTTCACCAATTACTTTCTATCTGGACCACCCAACATCATTAAATGCATGACCTGAATTGCCAACGACGTTTTTGACACCAAACACAATTTCGTTTTGACCCCAAATGCGGTTATTACTTTTGTTTGAATTGGATTTTTCATGTATAAAAAGCTAGATGCAAGAATGCATTTGAGAAATTTGAAGATTTTGAACAACTTTGGAAAAAAATAAATGGAATGAAGCCTTGTTTATCAGATTATTTAATTATAGTATGAAAAAGTTAGTTGGTTGCCAATAAATTTAAGATCCAAGGGAACTATACAATTGGCTAATTCAATGTCTTTATATATTGTCATAACGTCTAGATCCGGAGATCTATCGCTAGACATTGACTAAAGGGAGTCGCCACCAATCTTTTTTATCTAGGTGCGATTGGCCACCTAAGGAATCTGTCCTTTCAGGGAACACCTATGTTCAAAGGTCCCTAAAAGAATAGGTTCGGGTCTGCTAACCAGAACAGAGTTCGGGAGTTCGGTTACGTGTGAGGAAGGTTATAGCACCCTCACAACGCCCATCAAAAGATGGTACCAGCTTAAATTTGTGTTATCCAAAAGCCTTAAAATTTTACCAAGTAATTAATTGTTGGAAATTATTCTCAATTGACTTTAATACTTTTAGCAAAAAATTGAGAAAATTCCCTCACCTCAGGAGTATGCAAGAAAAACTACTGTTTCACTTACAGAGGCTCCGTCGTCGGATTATTTAAAGAAAAATCAAAAATCAAAATCAAAATAAAAAGGAAGAAAAGAATGATTTTTTTGTGTGTGGGGAAAATTGATACTTTCAACTTTTCCCCAAAAACGTTTTTTGGAAACTTTAATTTCGAAGAAAATTGATACTTTCAACTTTTCCTCAAAAATCCTTTTTTTTTGAAATTTTATTTTTAAGGAAAATTGATACTTTCAACTTTTCCCTAAACCTTTTTTGAAAATTTAATTTTTGGAAAGCTTATTTTCAAGGAAAATTGATACTTTCAACTTTCCCCAAAAATATTTTTTTGGAAATTTATTTCTAAGGAAAATTGATACTTTCAACTTTTCCCCAAAAATATTTTTTTTGGAAATTTATTTCTAAGGAAAATTGATACTTTCAACTTTTCCTCAAAAATATTTTTTTTTTGAAAATTTATTTTTTGGAAAGCTTATTTTCAAAGAAAATTGATACTTTCAACTTTTCCCCAAAAATACTTTTTTGGAAATTTATTTCTAAGGAAAATTGATACTTTCAACTTTTCCTCAAAAATATTTTTTTTTTGGAAATTTTGATTTTTATTTAAAGAAAATAAAATAATAAAAAATAAAGAAAAGTAAAACAAAAATAAAAATAAAATAAAGATAAAAATAATATTAAATAAACCTAATAAAAAAACAAAAAAAAAAATAAACAAATAAATGAAAAAAAAAAAAACCTGGAGCGGCTCGGATCGCGGCTCGGCTCGGCTCGGCTCAAGGAAGAAAAAACGGCTCGGGGGAGCGGCTTGGAAGCTCGGCTCGGCTCGGCTTGGAGGAGGGGCAGTACGCGCGGGTCAGGAAAGTGGGTCGACGCTCGGGTCGGGTCGGGTTCGGCAAAACGCGCGGATCCCCTGGTTAACTTAAAATCAAAACGACGTCGTTTTGGGAGGGTATAAAAGGCAGTCCCCTCTGTTTTTTAGCAGAACGCTCCTCCCCTCTCTCTCTCTTCCTTCCCTTTTCTCTCCCTTCTCTCTAGAAACCGAAGAACACCGGTGCCGAATTCTGGAAAAGTCACCGGAATCTGGAAATTTCGCCGGAATCTGGCCGAAATTTCGCCAATTTCTGGGAATCTTCACCGGAAACTGGGCAGATCGCCGGAAACTTTAAAGTTGGCCGGAATTCTGGCCGGAAAATTCAAGCCTTGCCGAAAAATTGGTCGGAATCTGGAAATTTCTCAGAAATTTCCAGAAAATTTTTTTCGCCAAAAACTTCTAAAAATTTTTTCTCACTCCCAGACCACTCCTGAACTTTTCTTAGCTTCCTATACGCTTCCTTTTCTCTCAAATCAGTAGCTTTGCTTACTGTTTTCTGTGTGTCTTTCATTCTGTTCCAGAGGGTGCTTTATATAGGGATTGATCAGGAGTTTCTGATCAATCCCAACTCCTCCTTGGACGGGGATTCAGTCTTTGAATCCAATTGGACTCTTTAGATTGAATCCCCACTCCCAGTAGGATTCTTCAGCTTCAATCTCAACCTTCCAAAAAAAAAAATCAAATAAATAAAAAAAATAATAGATAATTAGAACAGATAAATAATAAAAAAAACAGATATATTATAGGATAAATAAAAAAATAACAGATATATAATTAGATAAATAAAAATACAAAAATAAATAAAATATAAAAATAATAATAAAAATAATAATAATAATAATAATAATATACATATAAATCTATTCTAAATAAAAAAATAAATAAATACAGATATACATATATTAATAATAATAAATATAAAAATACATAAAATACAAAAGAAAAGAAAAAAAAAGAAAAGGAAAAAATAATAATAATAATACAGGATTGAATTGGGCCTTACCCATTTGGGCTAGGCCCAATTGATCTGGGCCTGGACCTAATTTGGTGTCTACAGCTGCCCCTCTTTGCACATTTTCTGTGAAACAGAAATTGCGCAAAGACGTAGACACCCAATCCAGACTCAACTCAACATCATTTTTTTGTTTTTTTTTTGTTTTTTTTTGTTTTTTTTTGTTTTTTTTGTTTTTTTGTTTTTTTTTATTTTTTTCTTAACCAAAGCTCCTCTAAACAGAGGCAACGAACTTAAAAAATAAATTGCTCCTCTAAACCGAGGCACCACGACTTTGGAAAGTAAATTGCTCCTCTAAACAGAGGCACCACGACTTTGAAAAATAAATTGCTCCTCTAAACAGAGGCACCACGACTTTGGAAAAATAAATTGCTCCTCTAAACAGAGGCACCACGACTTTGAAAAATAAATTGCTCCTCTAAACAGAGGCACCACGACTTTGGAAAAATAAATTGCTCCTCTAAACAGAGGCACCACGACTTTGGAAAAGTAAAAGGCTCCTCTAAACAGAGGCAACGGAACTTTGGAATAGTAAATTGCTCCTCTAAACAGAGGCAACGAACTTGAAATGTAAACACTCCTTGACAATCATGTCCAAAAGAGTTGAAAGTTGTGTTTGAGGGAATTTCAGGAGATCATGCCCAAAGGTCTTATAAATCAACCCTGATGCCCAACGACATCCTATTTCAAGGATTAGGAACTTACCTGCCAAGCTTTTCTTTTTCAATTTTGCAGAATATCTTCATATCTGTCTTCTCTATGTGGGATGTTGAAACACCCATGCTTCCTGAATTTATACACTATACTTTCCTGAAGGTAGTGTATGCTGTGCAAATGCATATGAATTTCAATGTGCAAATGCATATGAATTTCAATGCATGCTATGCAAATGTTGGTCAATTAATTCGTTGTTCAATGTATGGTACTCAAGTTTCTCAAGCTCTTTTCTTAGGCATCAAACCCTTTGATTCTTCGGGGATTTGATTACACTGCTCTTCTGAGATCGAACCAGTGTAGCCTTCAACTGTTTCTTCCACTCACATTCTTTTTGTAAGGAAAAAAAAAATCTCTTGCCAGATTCAATGTCCTAATCAGGAACTGAACATCTTGATTCTGCCTTTGTCATTCTCGACTCATTCAATGTAATGTAAAAATCTTTTCTGTTGTTATTCATTCATCAATCATTATTTCAAACTCAAAAAGTAAGAATGCATTTGCACATTTCTTCCATGGTGGGGTATTGAGAAGAAAAGGATATGAATGGTTGAGAAACAGTCATCAGAACAAGGTATGAAGAATGAAAAATGTTTCTTATTAGCAAAATGTTGGCAAACCTTGGCCAAAAGAGAATTACAAGGATAGGTATGGGGACAAAGCCCAAAATGAACAATCAGATAATCATGATAACACATCTCAAAGTTTTTTCTGAAAACTCAACCCTCTGATGTATTTAACAACTTGGAACTCTTTCGAATTTGCTAACCTCCATATCAGCAGACTTTCGAATTCGATGCTGTATTCTCCTTATCTAAGCCGCCTTTTCAGGTTTTCAACTTAGACAAAACCCCCTATGACTCAAACCGCCCTTTTAGGGTTTTCGCCTTGAGTCCTCCTTTTTCATTCACTTTTTCTTTTTTCTTTTTTCATTTTTTCTATCATTTTTCATTTCTTTTTTTTAATTTTTTTTTATTTTTTCATCATTTTTTTTCATTTTCAAGCATAGTATTTCTTCACAGCATCAGAATTTACAGGATGGGGTAAATCATTTCCATCCATCTCAGTCAGTATCAACGCTCCACCCGAAAAAGCCCGTTTCACCACATACGGCCCTTCCCAATTCGGAGTCCATTTTCCTCTACTATCGTGCTGGATTGAGAGAATTCTTTTCAAAACCAACTCTCCTTCTCGAAAACAACGAGGTCGAATTTTCTTATCATGAGCCCTCATCATTCTTCTTTGATATAACTGGCCGTGGCACAACGCAGTCAATCTATTTTCTTCAATGAAATTTAACTGCTCATAACATTCTCGAATCCATTCAGCTTCTTCCAACTTGACTTCTTTTAAGACTCTCAAAGAGGGGATCTCTACTTCTACTGGTAGTACAGCTTCCATCCCATAAACCAAAGAAAATGGGGTTGCCCCAGTCAATGTGCGAACTGACGTTCGATATGCATGCAATGCAAATGGTAACTTCTCATGCCAATCTTTGTAAGTCTCGGTCATCTTCTCCAGAATCTTCTTTATGTTCTTATTGGCTGCCTCAACTGCCCCATTCATTTTCGGACGGTATGGTGCCGAGTGATGATGCTTGATCTTATATTGAGCACATATTTCTTGCATCATCTTACTATTTAGGTTCTTGGCATTGTCTGAAATAATTCTCTCCGGAAGTCCATATCTACAAATGATCTCCTTTTTTATGAACTTGCAAACTACGGAGCGTGTCACATTTGCATATGACGCTGCTTCTACCCATTTTGTGAAGTAATCTATCATCACAAAAATGAATCTGTGTCGATTAGAAGCTTTTGGGGTGATTGGACCAATGACATCCATGCCCCACATTGAAAATGGCCATGGTGGTGCCATAACATGTAAAGCAAATGGTGGAGCAAGGATCTTATCAGCATATATCTGGCATTTATGGCATTTACGAGCATAGTCAATGCAATCATTCTCCATTGTCAACCAGTAATATCTCGCTCTCATGATCTGTCTTGTCATCATATGTCCACTAGTATGTGCCCCACATATTTCATCATGCACATCTTTAATGATTTTCTTCGCTTCGGCCTCATTTACACACCTCAATAATACTTGATCCTTGCTTCTTTTGTACAAGACATCTCCATCCAGGAAAAAGCTCATAGCCAATCTTCGGATGACCCTTTTATCATTTTCTGTTGCTTGAACTGGATACTGCTGATCCTTGACATACTGTAAGATGTCATAATACCAGGGCTTTCCATCTTTTTCTCTCTCTATATTAGAACAATAAGCTGGTATATCCTTAACATCTAACTTGTTGGGCTGAATGTCGATATTATCGTTAATCCGAATCATTGCAGCCAGAGTAGCCAATGCATCAGCAATCAGATTCTCTTCTCGGGGTAAGTGATCAAACTGGATATCTTCAAATTGCTTCGTCAACTCTAGAATATACTTATGATACGGGATAAGTTTTGAATCTCTCGTCTCCCATTCTCCTTTCAACTGGTATATGACTAGAGCTGAGTCTCCAAATACCTTTAGTGCTTTCACTCTTCTTTCTATAGCAGCTTGCAAGCCCATGACACATGCCTCATATTTAGCGATGTTATTTGTGCAATTGAAATTTAACCTTGCTGTTACGGGACAATATTGTTTTTCTGGAGAAATCAAAATTGCCCCAATTCCATGCCCCAAGGCATTAGCAGCTCCATCAAAGTACATTCTCCAACATTTTTCCATGTGCTCCCCTTCCTCTGGTTGGGGAATAGTCATTAAGTCTTCATCAGAGAATTTCAGCTTCATCGGCTCATAGTCTTCAGTAGCACGATCTGCAAGAAATTCTGCTATAGCGCCTCCTTTTATTGCTTTTTGGCTCACATATATAATGTCATATTCTGAGAGCATCACTTGCCATCTAGCGATCCTTCCAGACAAAGAAGGCTTCTCGAAGATATACTTGATTGGATCCAGTTTTGCTATGAGCCACGTAGTGTGATAAAGCATATACTGTCTGAGTCTTTTGGCAGTCCATGCTAATGCACAACACATTTTCTCCAGTGAAGAATACCTGGATTCATATTCAGTGAACTTTTTACTCAGATAGTAAATAGCTCTCTCCTTTCGGCTAGCCTCATCTTGTTACCCCAGCACACATCCCATTGAATTTTCACATACAGTTAAGTATAGAATTAAAGGTCTTCCTGGAACAGGTGGCACCAATATTGGAGGGTTCGATAAATACTGCTTAATTTTATCAAACGCCTCTTGACATTCTTCATTCCACTTCCCAGGATTATTTTTACGGAGAAGCTTAAAGAGGGGATCACATTTATAAGTAAGCTGAGAGATGAACCGAGAAATGTAGTTCAATCTCCCCAGAAAACCTCGAACTTCTTTTGGTGTGTTGGGAGGTGACAAATTCTGGATGGCTCGTATCTTATCGGGATCGACTTCAATTCCCCTTTTACTGACCACAAAGCCTAGCAACTTTCCTGACTTTACCCCAAAAGTGCACTTGGTTGGGTTTAGTTTGAGCTGAAATTTTCTCAACCTCTCAAATAACTTTCTGAGGCTAGTAACATGATCTTCATCCTCACAAGACTTTGCAATCATATCATCTACATACACTTCGATCTCCTTGTGCATCATGTCATGGAAGAGTGTTACCATGGCCCTTTGATATGTTGCCCCAGCATTCTTTAACCCAAAAGGCATGACTTTGTAGCAGAATGTTCCCCACATGGTCACAAAAGTAGTTTTCTCCATATCATCTGCGACCATCTTTATCTGACTATACCCCGAGAAACCATCCATAAAGGAGAAAATTGAATGCTTAGCTGTGTTATCTACCAGTGTGTCAATATGAGACAAAGAAAAATTATCCTTTGGGCTAGCCTTATTCAAATCTCGATAGTCCACACACATTCGTACTTTTCCATCTTTCTTAGGAACTGGGACTATATTGGCTACCCATTCTGGATACTTAGCCACTTGTAGAAAACCTGCATCAAATTGTTTCTTCACCTCTTCTTTAATCTTTAGCAGCATTTCGGGCTTCATCTGTCTTAGTTTTTGCTGAACTGGCTTACATTCTGGCTTTAGGGGCAATCTGTGCTCCACTATCTCTGTACTCAACCCTGGCATATCCTGGTAAGACCAAGCAAATATATCTACAAATTCTCGAAGTAGATCTGCCAACCGTTGCCTATCTCCAGATGAAAGTGAAGTGCCCATTCTAACCTCTTTCTTATTTTCTTCATCTCCCAGATTCACTAAGTCCACTACCTCCTGATGAGGCTCAATTGGCTTATTCTCTTGTTCAATCATCCTCATTAGGTCTGGAGGCATAACATATTCTTCAGAATTCTCTTCATTGTCAAGTTCATCAGTATTAATTGAATTCTCAAAGTTAACCTCTTGATGGTTATCATGATTATCTTCATGTTCATTTAAAGACCTGCAATTGAATGGAATGGGGATATGTTGGTAAGATGTGCTTGGAGAGATGAAAAAAATGAAGACACAAGAAGAAATGAATGAAAATGCATACTTCCTAATTTTTATTAAAAATAATAAATGATGAATGGCCCAAACAAAAAAGATCACCCCATAGCCTTGGGCAAAAGCTATTGAGATGTTACAATTACATTGAATCAAAATCAAAAGTCAGAGGCATTTCAATGGCACTCCAATTGTTCAGCTCATAGTCTTGTGGACAAAGGCGAACCCATTCCTCTTGATTAACCCCCACTTCATCTTCAACAGCATTAATAGCTAACTGGGCAAAATCGCCTTCCACACTTTTCCTTGCATCTGGGTACATGAATCCTCCAGGTCTGAAAGTTTCATACAAGTGTGGGATAAACATCAGTCTGGTTATTTTTCTTGATGGCCTTCTTTTGATTTCCCACTCTGTCGTCTCATAGCCTAGGCCCACCCTGTCGCTATTGTCTGCTATTGTTGGAGGTTCTTTAATTCCCTGTAAATTTTTGCCTAGCCCAAGTCCTGGATACCAGCCTTTGTTGATGACTTGGCTCACCACTATCTTTGAAAAAGGCTGATTTTGAAATCTTTCACCTACAGTATTGACCAATTCAAAAGATCGATAGGAGCATTCCAATGCTTCTTCGGCAGCCTCTACGTATGGAGTGTTCAATGGTTGGGTCACTAGCATATCTTCTTCCCCAACTACCACTACTAGTTGACCTTCCGCATTGAACTTAATCTTCTGATGCAAAGTAGAGGGCACAGCTCCTGCCATGTGAATCCATGGCCTTCCTAACAGACAGCTGTAGGATGGAGAGATGTCCATCACTTGAAATTTTACATTGAAGGTGCATGGCCCAATTTGTAAGGGCATCTCAATATCTCCCAGGACTTCTTTTCTGGTCCCATCAAAAGCTCTCACAATCATCTGACTATCCCTCATATGAGAATAATCAATGGGTAGCCTTGCCAAAGTTGACATAGGCATGACGTTGATAGCAGAACCATTATCGATAAGGACTTTGGCTATGATATGGCTTTTGCACTTAACTGTGATATGCAGAGCCTTGGCATTTCTTTTTCCTTCCAAAGAAATCTCATCATCACTGAATGAAATGTGATTTGGCATAACTAGATTCCCAGCCAGGTGATTCACATATTCAACAAACACGTTATGGGCCACGTATGCCTGATTCAACACTTTCAGCAAGGCATTTCGGTGTGGCTCTGAGTTCAGCAACAGTGATAACAATGAGATTCGAGCTGGCATTTTATTCAACTGTTCCACAACTGAATACTCACTATGTTTTACCAGCTTCAGAAATTCACAGACCTCCCTTTCTGATACTGGCTTGGGCTGATCTTCTTCAGGCTCTATTTCTGGATTATTTCATCTTTCCCCTTCTTTAGCCTTCTCCCTTCTAGCCTTCTCTAGCATTTCTGGGGTGTAACATCTCCCACTTCTGGTAATGCCTCCTACACCAGTAATATTGGAAGCATCGACTTTGGAAACCTCTTCTTTTCGTCCTTGAACTATAGTGTCACAGCCATATCTCCAGGGTACAGCTTTATCATCTTTATATGGGAAAGGAGTTGGGACTTTAAAAGTTACTGGCCTAGGGAGGAGTTTGTCTATGACTGACTTTGGTTTGTTCCCACACTGAATTGTCACTGGTTTGGGAAACAGCTTTTTAGGCCTATCAGTCATGTATACTTCAGCATTTTTCAAGTCTTTTTTTTTTTCAGAGACTTCCATCTGATGCGAATCCAAGAGTTTTTGAACCTCTTGGTGAAACTGCTCACAGGTTTCAAGGGAATGGCCCATTGCCCCACTATGATATTTACAACTAGTATCAGCTATATATGCTCCATGATAGCTGTGTGAGCTTACCAGTTGTATCATGTTTGCTTTTTGTAAAATATCAAACAATTGGCCCAGGGGTGTCTTAATATCTGCCACTTCCTTCTTCACATGGCACTTCTGTTCCTCACCTATAGCATTCACATTATGATTCGGTAGAGGATTGCCACTAACATTTGACGCAGCCGTCCCTTCAGTGTCAAAGTAAATCATCCCATCCTTGATCAACCGTTGCACTTTGTGTTTCAGGGTAGTGCAATTCTCGGTAGAGTGACCAGCAATCCCATAATGGTAGTCACAATGGGCGGTGGGATCATACCACTTGGGGTAAGGTGGCTTGAGAGGTTCCAATTTACTTGGAGCAATCAAATGACTGTTGTAGAGCTCTTTATACAACTCCGTATAAGTCATTAGAATCGGGTCAAAAACAGGTTTCTCACGAGTGGTTCGTTGCTCCCGCAAGCCACCAACAGGGTTAGTTGGGCGAATTTATGGTTTTGAGGTAGGTTGGATGTTAGGACTGTGCATGGTGTTTTGGGGTCTATGAGAGGTTTGATAGGTTTGAGGGTATGGTGGTTGTGTGAATGGTTGGTATGGGTGAAATGAAGTGTTATTTACAGTGGGGTGATATGGCAGATATTCTGGTGGGGGGTAGGGTGAATAACCTCTAACTTGCTGTCTATCAAAGCTCACAGCCTGAGCTTCAGTTTCTTTTTTCCTCGGGACTCTTTTGCTAGATGCTTCATTTCCTTCTAGCTTACCATTCTTGATGGCACTCTCAATGATCTCTCCCGAGATTACCATATCAGCAAAGTTCTTTGTTGCATTCCCTATCATCTTCTCATAATAGGGAGGTTTTAAAGTGCTGACAAACAGCACTGTAGTTTCTTTCTCGGTCAGAGGAGGTTGTACTTGAGAAGCAACATCCCTCCACCTTTGGGCATACTCTTTAAAAGATTCGTTTGACTTTTTCTCCAGATTTTACAAAGACAAACGATCTGTGGCCAAATCGATGATATGTCGGTATTGACTGATAAAGTCATGTGCCATATCGCTCCAAGAGCGAATGCGAGTTCTGTCCAGTTGAACATACCATCTGGCCGCAGAGCCAGTAAGACTGTCTTGGAAAACGTGCATCAATAGCTTTTCATCATGTGCATGAGCTGTCATCTTCCTGCAATACATGGTGATATGGGTTTTAAGGCATTTTGTACCATCATATTTTTTAAATTTTGGTACTTTAAACTTATGAGGGATAACCACATCAGGAACTAGGCAGAGCCCAGCAGCATCAACTGACCCATAAAAGCTAAATCCTTCCACAGCTCTTAGCCTTTGCTCTAGCATGCTAATCTTGGAACTTTCTTCAGCTTCCACCCTCATTTTTTCCTTCTCCTTCTCTTTTAAGTCATCTAAATCAGGAATTGGTTCTGCTGCCTTTTCAGTGAAGACAGGATTTACATAGCTGTTATACTGCCCTGGGTTGAAAGCTGGTGGCATTCCAGGATATGTTGGATATGCGAAGTGTTGTGGCGGGACCTCTTGGACAGACTGAGCTTGAGGCGGGCCAAAACCTGAAGGGTACAAAGGGTCAGCCACTTCTTGCTGGCTTGTACTTCCTTCAACTCCTTTCCCCTTATTCATGTTATTTAGAGCCTCCAGAATCTTGCTTAGCTCACTTTTAATCTTTTCTTGGGCTTTTTCTATCTTTTCAAATCTTTGGGAATTTTCTTGCTCCATTTGCCTTGCTCTGAATCTTGTATTGAATCGATGGGCAGAGTTTTCGCTAGACGGAGCTATCCTGGAACCTTGAGTACCATATCTCAGAATTAGTGAATTGGCATGATCATCACATGGTTATTTTGTAAGTGTAATGTATGAGAATGCAATGAATGAGAATGCAATGAATGAAAAATGTATGTATGCAAAGAACATTTGCCTTAAAACAGTATTCAACTAAAAAATTTCATTTATTCCAAAAAACTTTGATCTACATTGAGTTTATCCCTCTAGAATTATAGCCATAAAATTGTTTGATCTGTTCATACTGGACTTTGGCTTCTTCTATGAAGTTCAACAGACGCTGTCCATGTTCTCCTACTGGGGCCACCACTTGTCTTAATGCCTCTGCCTCTTCCACCATCTCTCTTGCCTTACACACCCCTTTATGGATCTGGGTTGTTAAGTGCTCAATGTATTTTTGCCTTCCTAGGTTCTCTCTTTTACCACACCAGACTTGGTATGATAATTCTCTATGTTCTCTAACCAATGCAGCGATGTGGTCTCCTTGTTCTTCCAACTTTTGACTTAGCCCGCTCAAATAACTGTTTAGCATGTTAAGTTCTGCCTGTGCTTCGGTACTTTCTTCTTCCAATTCGGTATACTCTTGCTTCAGTCTTGTATTTTCCTCAGTCAGCTCGGTAATGGTTATCCCTTTGGCTCTTTCCCTCACACACAGCCTCTTATGCTCCTGGTGTAACTTGGCTAGATCTTCAGTAGCTGTATCACGTTCCCTAGCAATCTTGTGAACTTCAACTTTATACCTTTCGGCTCTACCTTTCCACTGGGCTTTTTCTTCCTGAAGTTTCTGAATCTCTTGCTTTAACTGGCTCTTTTCAGACTCGAATTCTTTTGTTGCCAGCTCTAACTCTGATGGTGTCTCTTCAAGTTTTTTTTCTGTTGGTGGTTGAGAGATTTCATAAGTGAATACCATTCCTTGTCTTCTCTTTGCTCTCCAAACCAAGTACCCTGGGGTGACCTTATCAGTGAATGGTCCAGGACTCACTCTTCGGGGATTTTTCCATGCTTTAATCATCTCATTCATCCTCTGAAATGCTTTAGGCTCACTGTAAGAGAAGTCTAACTGATGAAGCCCATAAGTCATAGGAATGAACTGTTCTCCCCCAAATTGCCTTCTCACTAGCAGTGGTGCATAATTCGTCACTCCCCATAAACCCAGAAGCGGAACCACTGTACTATCACCACATTGGTATAACATAGGCTCACGATTCATCCATGGGGCTAACCATCTCACCCTGGCACTTTCTAACTTTTGTAAGAAAGTTATCCATTCTTGTTTAGACTTCCGCTTTGACCACCCACTTTTGCAGAACTCCTTGATCGAAAAACGATTACGGATATAAAGCTTCGAGAAAGCACCTTTTCCTTGTTCAAAATGGCTTTTCATCCATACGTACAATAACTGTATGCATCCTATGAAGCGCCCTCCATTCCGACGATAATAACTCAAAGATCTGATAGTCTCTGCTAATATTACCGTTGAAGGATTACAGCCATTGATCACACTCTCGAAGAGATCAACTACCGTTATCTCAATATGTCCCAAAACCTTTGGGAAGATCACCAGTCCATATATAGCCAAGGCAAATATGTCTAACCCCCGTTCTTCATTGGCGTGTTGCATCAGAAACTCATGAAAGAACTTCCAAGGTAGGCAAACTTGTTCCTGTTTCTTCTTCGTATGAGAATCCCCAACTTCCTTGTCTATCCCCATGAGTTGAGCCAGACTTTTACGAAATCCTGACTTATGTTTTTTGACATATATCTTGTCAGGAGTCTTGAGGTGTAGACCCAACAAAACCGAGTATTCTTCGATGGTGGGAGTCATATCAGCTTCATTAAAGATGAAACACTTGTATGCAGGATCCCAAAATTATGTTACAGCTCTGATTAGTTGATCATCAACAACCACTGCTAGAAGATGTGCTATATGCCCATGTTTCTGAAAGAACTGCTCTTGTCTTGCCGGACTCATCTTCTTCCAGATGTCAACCAAATCTCTTAAATTATTCTGTTTGAGGAGGATAGATGTTTCTTGAGACAAAGTAGACTCATACCCAATTGGCAAGCAATCTCTCATCTTCAGTTGAGTCTTTTCTGACAGGGCCCTTACTTCATTAGGTGTCCCACAGGGTGCTAATACTGATGAAGAACAAACTAGGCGTTCATTGGTGTCCATGAAAAAATTTGTTGAAGATCGTTTTTCAGACAAATGTTCTTTATGCAACTTTATGATATGCACATGAACCAATGCAAAAAGAAAAAAAAGTTAGTATACCCAAAAAGAGAATAAATAACTAAATAAATTTGGACATCATACAAAGTAAAAAGGATGAATCCTATGCTTTTGGTTAATTCTAACAGGGAAGAGTGATGGCTCTATCTATGGGTTAGGCACTCTTAAGGTTCACTATATGTGGTTTTAAGATCAAAGTCTAAAGGTCCTCAAATTGTTCTTTACATCCTTGTCCATCACAGACTAGTAAGGCACCCTAATCCTCACCCATTACAGGCTACAAGCGGAAAAGATTCAATTTGAGTGGGAGTATTTCGCTAGCCACTGCGGAGGCATTAGACCTCACGAAAGCAATAGGTACTTTACTCCCTCCTAGAGGGACGGAGCTCGGGTGTAGAGCTCATGTTATGCACATGCATATGAATGACATAATTAACAAGGTAAATAAATATGAATGAATAATAATACATATATACAAAAATGGCTCAATTTTATTAGGCTTTTGGATAACACAAATTATTTGCTGGCCTGACTCTCAAATTCCCCAGCGGAGTCGCCAAGCTGTCATAACGTCTAGATCCGGGGATCTATCGCTAGACATTGACTAAAGGGAGTCACCACCAATCTTTTTTATCTAGGTGCGATTGGCCACCTAAGGAATCTGTCCTTTCAGGGAACACCTATGTTCAAGGGTCCCTAAAAGAATAGGTTCGGGTCTGCTAACCAGAACAGAGTTCGGGAGTTCGGTTACGTGTGAGGAAGGTTATAGCACCCTCACAACGCCCATCAAAAGATGGTACCAGCTTAAATTTGTGTTATCCAAAAGCCTTAAAATTTTACCAAGTAATTAATTGTTGGAAATTATTCTCAATTGACTCTAATACTTTTAGCAGAAAATTGAGAAAATTCCCTCACCTCAGGAGTATGCAAGAAAAACTACTGTTTCACTTACAGAGGCTCCGTCGTCGGATTATTTAAAGAAAAATCAAAAATCAAAATCAAAATAAAAAGGAAGAAAAGAATGATTTTTTTGTGTGTGGGAAAAATTGATACTTTCAACTTTTCCCCAAAAACGTTTTTTGGAAACTTTAATTTCGAAGAAAATTGATACTTTCAACTTTTCCTCAAAAATCCTTTTTTTTTTGAAATTTTATTTTTAAGGAAAATTGATACTTTCAACTTTTCCCTAAACCTTTTTTGAAAATTTATTTTTTGGAAAGCTTATTTTCAAGGAAAATTGATACTTTCAACTTTTCCCCAAAAATATTTTTTTGGAAATTTATTTCTAAGGAAAATTGATACTTTCAACTTTTCCTCAAACCTTTTTTTTTGAAAATTTATTTTTTGGAAAGCTTATTTTCAAGGAAAATTGATACTTTCAACTTTTCCCCAAAAATATTTTTTTTGGAAATTTATTTCTAAGGAAAATTGATACTTTCAACTTTTCCTCAAAAATATTTTTTTTTTGAAAATTTATTTTTTGGAAAGCTTATTTTCAAAGAAAATTGATACTTTCAACTTTTCCCTAAAAATACTTTTTTGGAAATTTATTTCTAAGGAAAATTGATACTTTCAACTTTTCCTCAAAAATATTTTTTTTTTAGAAATTTTGATTTTTATTTAAAGAAAATAAAATAATAAAAAATAAAGAAAAGTAAAACAAAAATAAAAATAAAATAAAGATAAAAATAATATTAAATAAACCTAATAAAAAAACAAAAAAAATAAACAAATAAATGAAAAAAAAAAAAAAAAAACCTGGAGCGGCTCGGATCGCGGCTCGGCTCGGCTCGGCTCAAGGAAGAAAAAACGGCTCGGGGGAGCGGCTTGGAAGCTCGGCTCGGCTCGGCTCGGCTTGGAGGAGGGGCAGTACGCGCGGGTCAGGAAAGCGGGTCGACACTCGGGTCGGGTCGGGTTCGGCAAAACGCGCGGATCCCCTAGTTAACTTAAAGCCAAAACGACGTCGTTTTGAGAGGGTATAAAAGGCAGTCCCCTCTGTTTTTCAGCAGAACGCTCCTCCCCTCTCTCTCTCTTCCTTCCCTTTTCTCTCCCTTCTCTCTAGAAACCGAAGAACACCGGTGCTGGATTCTGGAAAAGTCGCCGGAATCTGGAAATTTCGCCGGAATCTGGCCGGAATTTCGTCGATTTCTGGGAATCTTCGCCGGTTTTTGGGATTCTTCACCGGAAACTGGGCAGATCGTCGGAAACTTTAAACTTGGCCGGAATTCTGGCCGGAAAATTCAAGCCTTGCCGGAAAATTGGTCGGAATCTGGAAATTTCCCAGAAATTTTCAGAAAATTTTTTTCGCCAAAAACTTCTAAAAATTTTTTCTCACTCCCAGACCACTCCTGAACTTTTCTTAGCTTCCTATACGCTTCCTTTTCTCTCAAATCAGTAGCTTTGCTTACTGTTTTCTGTGTGTCTTTCATTCTGTTCCAGAGGGTGCTTTATATAGGGATTGATCAGGAGTTTCTGATCAATCCCAACTCCTCCTTGGACGGGGATTCAGTCTTTGAATCCAATTGGACTCTTTAGATTGAATCCCCACTCCCAGTAGGATTCTTCAGCTTCAATCTCAACCTTCAAAAAAAAAAAATCAAATAAATAAAAAAAATAATAGATAATTAGAACAGATAAATAATAAAAAAAACAGATATATTATAGGATAAATAAAAAAATAACAGATATATAATTAGATAAATAAAAATACAAAAATAAATAAAATATAAAAATAATAATAAAAATAATAATAATAATAATAATAATATACATATAAATCTATTCTAAATAAAAAAATAAATAAATACAGATATACATATATTAATAATAATAAATATAAAAATACATAAAATACAAAAGAAAAGAAAAAAAAAAGAAAAGGAAAAGGAAAAAAAATAATAATAATACAGGATTGAATTGGGCCTTACCCATTTGGGCTAGGCCCAATTGATCTGGGCCTGGACCAATTGATCTGGGCCTGGACCTAATTTGGTGTCTACATATATGTTGTGCCTTTCCAATTAAACATAGTAATAATTTGTTAATAAGGAAAATAATTATTGAATATAAACATCCTAATCATGCTGTTTGCAAGGGACAAGTAACTATAGAGATTTATATATATAAATTACAATTATGTGTTATTAATGTGTTATCAAGAGAATTTATACATTATATTAACGCTTCAATTGGTTTCCATTTACTATTTTATCTTTTAAAATTTTACGCTTATTAATTTCTAACTACCAACATGAATTAAATTTATTATCTTTAAAAAATAAAATAATGTAGCATGAGGTTTTACCATAATAAAAGTTTCTTTTTTCCATGAAGAAATAGGATGCAGTAGAAACCCACATAGATGATGATGAAAAGAGTTTTTAACCCAAACTTTACTATTTCAGGCACAAATCACACTTTTGGCTAATTACAAAGTGACAAAATGAAAACCCAAGCATCAGCGAGAGCTCGAGCCAATTTATCCGTTTTTATTAAATTTATTATCAAAATTATATTGAATCCCAAATAAATTTTCTTTAAAACAATAATTAAATTTCAATTAGATTCAAATAAATAATTAAAAAAATTGTTTGAGAAATAGTACATTACAATTTTAAGAAAATTCAATTCAAAATACGCACTTAAAATTTGTCATTTCAAAATATTAACTAATTTAAGGATAACATTATTAATTAAGGATGAAATAGTTAATTTAATAAATTATCAAAGACATTTATGAAGTTCATTATTTGCACTTTTAAAATTTATCATTTTTAATATAGTATATATATATATATTAAATTCTTATAAAGCAAATAACATGAACCCATGAAAGTAACTAATATATTCAAGTTTTTCTCTTCCCTTTAAACTTCCTTAGATGTATCAAAAAATGGAATTAGCAGAGGGGTGTTACATTTTTCTTTTGGTGTTTATGGAAGCATATAGAGTTTGACTAACAAAAATTGTAATTTACTCTCACTCTAGGTATTACTCCTAACATTTTCTTGCTGAGATTTAAAATTGAGACTTTCAAGTTAAATATGTTACCTTTGAGCAGGCCTCTTATATATTGAGAATATAATCATATATATTTAACTCAATGTCATGAGGTGAATCAAATGATACTATCTCATTAATAAATAAATTTTAAAAAATATTTAATTTTTGTATATTTATTTTAAGGGCTAATATTTACTTATATAATAAGTTAGCATCATTTGATTCATTTACTTTTATTGTGGTAGAACTTATAATATCATTCTTCATTTCTGAAGCAATTTTTTGAATACATTAAAAGTTTGAATTTATAAAGAAACTGCAATATTTAACAAGGAAAAGATAAATTATAATTTATATTGGAATTCAAGTTTTGTGCAAAATTTTCAATTAGAAATAAATCCTTGACACTCTCAAATATAAAAAAATTAAAGTTTAAATTATATTAGCACGATCTAAAAAAAATGATTTTTTAGGCATCAATCAGAGACATGCCAATATAATTATTTAGAAGCTTTTGATGAATATTATACACTTAGCAAGATTAAAACAATTCTCATTTAAATCTTAATACTAGTTAACTTATTTAAAAATAATTAATTAAATAAAATTAAAAAGAATTTAGGAAAACCTAAAGTAGTTTCTCACATTTTCATCTAAAAAAGTCAAACGTGGTTAACACCTTAAAATTTTACGTTTGGGCAAATCTTCCATTTCATTTTTTATTTATTATTAAAATATTAAAAAGCTTTTTATATTAATAATTTACTATTTTTAAATATATTTTAAATTAAATAAACCAATATTCTTTAACAAGAACAAAATAAGCAATTAAGCTTGATAAAAACTTTAAAAATTTTGTTCAAGACTTGATTGAGTTGAGACTAGCAGATGGTCTGACACATAGACGAGTCTAAATCATAGAAATATTTATATTATTTTATATAGCCAACATTCAATTTATGGTGGAAAATTATAAATATTATTAATAATATAAATGGTCTTTAAATTATAATAAAATATTTAATATCCTACTTGAATTTTGAACATTTCTAATATAACACCTAAAATATAGTTAATTTTAAAAATAGTAACGTCCTAATCGTGTTATTTGCAAGAAGTGAGTAACGGTGGAGCTGCAAAAATAATTGGCTTTCTTAATTCTCTAAAAATATATTATTTGAAAAAAAAAAGGTGTTCATGAACTAAGAGGAGCCGAGCATGGTTGAAATCTAGAAATCTTAGGTTTGGTGGACTTTGCATTTCATTTTTGTTTATCATTAAAAAATTAAAAATATATTTATACTAATCTTTTAATGGTTTTAAATATATTCTAAAATAAAATTAAAAAATAAATTATTTTATAATATAATAGCACAATCAATCTGAACTAGACTTAAAAAACTTTGGCAAGTCAAGGTCCTTGCTTAAACCCTGTTTGTTTTCCTTTCCTTTTTACCAAATGAGTATTAGTGTCTTTCGCTGTCTTCACTCATCGATGGGAAATTCTAAGAATTGAAACTTGAATAAATTAATTTATTACTAAAATCACACTTGTTGAAAGTGGCAGACATATTTACTTTTTGTACTTAGTTTTTTCTACTTGTATCTTACATTTTTTCACTTTTTAGATTTTTTTTTTGTGTATAAAAGCCAAAAGTGCAATTGGATATTAAATTAAGTATTTTATAAAAACTAAAAATTAAAGAAAAAAGCATTATTTTTTAAGTATTATTATTTATCATATTATTCAGTTTAAAATTATTTTTTATAAATAATTTTTTTTAAAATCCCATGCAAAGCGAGGGCTTCATTCTAGTGATATCTGAAAGAATAATTTTTTTATCCTTTATTAATAGCTTATGTAAATTTTTAGACCTAGGAGGATAGCCTGACTTTAGAACAGATCTACTTAAGCAGAAAAAAACATATTTAGGATTGGATTAAAGTCTTTGACCAACAGCCTAGATAGTAATTGGGTCTATAAACACCTAATAATTAACAAGTACTCCAATTATAAAAACTAAGAGAATGATAGTGAAATGAATGATTTTTAATCAAGATCGATCATTGGTAAAAAAAAATAGTAATAAAAATAATTAAATATGTAAATTATAATATGTAATTTTCGTACAAAATACAATATAAGTACATGAATTTTAGTATTTTAAATAATACAAATACACAAATGGTTAAGTATAGTTTAATAACAAGATATCATAGAAGCATTTACAATGTTTTATGTAGACAACGTCTAATTTATGGTAGCAAATTATAAAAATGATTAATATTATATATGATTTTTAAATTATAATGAAATATTTAATATGATATTTAAATTTTAAAAATACCTAAAATAATATCAAATCTATAAATTTTAAAAATAAAGTAACATCCTAATCATGGTATTTGCAAGGGGTGAGTAACCGTAGAGCTGCAAAAATAATTGGCTTTCCTAATTTTCTAAAAATATATTATTTGAAAAAAAAAAAAATAAAGGTGTAAATGTACAAAAATGAGCCGAGTTTGGTTGAAACCTAAAAATCTTAGGTTTGGTCGGCTCAGCATTTCATTTTTATTTATCATTAAAAGGATTTTTATATTAACAATTTACTATTTTTAAATATATTTTAAATTAAATTAACAAATATTGTTTAACAAGAACAATATAAGCAATATGCGTTGTTAAAAGCTTTAAAAATTTTGTTCCAGACATGATTGAATTGAGACCAGCATATGGTCCGACACATAAACAAGTCTAATATCAAGCTATCATAGAAACATTTACATTATTTTATATAGCCAACGTTCTATTTATGGTGGTAAATTATAAAAATAATTATTATTACGAATTATTTTTAAATTATAATAAAATATTTAATTAGATATTTAAATTTTGAACATTTTTAATATAACACCTAAAATATAATAAATTTTAAAAATAGTAACATCCTAATCAGTGTTATTTGCAAGAAGTGAGTAATTGTGGAGCTGCAAAAATAATTGGCTTTCTTAATTCTCCAAAAATATATTATTTGAGAATAAAAAAACGTGTCCATGAAATAAGAGGAGCTGAGCATGGTTGAAATCAAGAAATCTTAGGTTTGGTGGGCTTTGCATTTCATTTTTATTTATCATTAAAATATTAAAAATATATTTATACTAATCTTTTAATATTTTTAAAATATTATAAAATAAAATTAAAAAATAATTTTTTTTATAATATAATAACACAATCAATATGAAGTAAATTTAAAAAACTTTGGCAAGTCAAGTCCTTGCGTTGACTCTGTTTAGTTTCTTTTCCTTTTTACCTAAACGACTATTAGTGTCTTTCGCTGTCTTCTCTCATCGATGGTAAATTCCAGGAATTGAAACTTGAATAAATTAATTTATTATTAAAATCACATTTTCTTGAAAGTTGCCGATGTACTTTACAAAAATTTTGCAATGTGGTAAAGTACGTGCCTTTGTGTGTAAAACGAAGCAGAAGACTTTCAACAAATTAAAATGTTATTCACGCTAAAGTAAAACTAACGGGGAAGATATGACTGAAGTGTCAAGCAAGTTGGAGTTAATTTCTCAGTAACTTTCTTTTGGGTTTGGCCAACAACCGACATTGCATTTGCTTTTAAAAGACCAATAGTTATTTTTTTAATTCAGTTTTTTCTATTTGTATTTTAATTTTTTTTCACTTTTTGGAATTTTTTTTTAGTTAGAAAAGCCAAAAGTGCAATTTGATATTAAAGTAAGTATTTTGAAAAACTAAACATTAAAGAAAAAGCAATTTTTTAAGTATTATTATTTACCATATTATTCACTTTAAAATTATTTTTTATAAATAATTTTTTTTAAAAAAATATATCCCATAAAAAGCGAAACCTTCATTCTATTGATATATGAAAGCATAAATTTCTTTTATCCTTTATTAATAGTTTATGTAAATTTTTAGTATTAAAATTATGAAATTTAATATCATATTATTGATCGTTTACTACTATTTTATTAATCATTTACAAAGAAATCAGAAAAGAAAATGAAAAACTCGTAGACAAATCACAACATTTTATATTCATATATACTTTAAGAATCCAAGTAAATAATCCAATTAAATAACGTGGATATGAAGACAATGTGAATTTTAAGTTGACGCCATTTTGAAGATCCTTTCAAACAATGCTATATTAGATGTTATAGACTTATAGATTTAAAAGTAAATATGAAATGCCTTTTAAAAAAATAGAAATCAAATGGAACAGGCAATAAAAGTTTCTTCCAGGAAGAAATAAAATGCAACAGGAAGTCACATGGAAAACGAGGAAACAATTTTTAACCCATACTCCACGATTTCACGAAAGTCACATTATGGCCTAAAGTATTTATTACAAAATGAAAAAAAAAATAAAATCAATTGTATCATTTACAATTGTTATAGTAAATAATCACAATTTAAAATTATGTGAGATTTATCAAAATTTTATATAAAATTACACTTATAAGTGGTGGACCCATATATAATTTTTTAATGTAATTAAATAATTATAATATTGTAATAAAAAATTTATAGGTGAAATGTTCCCAAACTGATTTACTTATTTCAATTAAATTTGTTCTTAAAATGTTAAAAATATTTTATATTAATATTATAAAATTAAATTTTAATTAAAATATATTATTTATTAATATAATAAAATTCTCATGTTGAACGCATGCCCAAAAAATCATATTTAAGACTGAATCCAAGTTTTTTGACCAAATAGCCTAGAAAGTAGTTGGGTTTAACAATTACTCCAACTATAACAACCAAGAGAACGATTGTGAAATGAATGATTTTTTATCAAGATTGATCATTTGGTAAAAAAGAAATAATAATAAAACAATTGAATAATAGAAAAATAGTATATTTATAGAAAATTTAAATTAAATCCAATATATATACAATGAGATTCGATCATAAAATCTAATTCTTCCAATCACTCTTTCTTATTATTGAGACAAAACCTCATTTATATATAGCATGAACAAAATTTTAATTTGTGGAAAATAAAAGTCATTGTCTTATTGTAATTTTTTTTTTCTAAATTATGTCGGCCACTGTCGAGAGAGAATAATTTCAATGACTAGTTTATTCAGATTTCAATTCCAAGAATAGTAGAATTTACCACCGACGAGCGAAGACAAAGAAAGAAACTAACACTCCTTTTGGTAAGAAGGAAAGGACGAGGAAAAAAAAGTTGTAATATATTTTTTTTTACTTTCCCTTTTCTTTCTTTCCTACGATACAGAGTCTAAACGATCGAGGACCACCTTGATTGTCTATATATATTAAGCTTGATGCAAGGCTTATCGTTATATATTTAGAAGTAGCAGTTAAGAGAGAATTGAAAATATAGAGATCATATATAAAGAAAAAGAGATGATGGAAACCAAATGGTTGTGGTTGAGTGTGTTGTTGTTGTTGCTGTTAGAAGGATGCAGATGGTATGGTACTGAGGCGTGTTGGGAGGATGAGAGGATTGCTCTCTTGCAACTCAAACCGTTCTTCAATCCTCACAACGATCTGTACAGCTGGGTTGATGAGATCAAGGGTTCAGATTGCTGTCGATGGGATAGGGTCGAGTGCAAAACCTCCTCCTCCTCCTCCAGGAAAGTCATAGGACTCTCTCTTAATGATACAAGATGGTCGGACAACGAAAGATGGTATCTTAATGCCTCCTTGTTTCTTCCTTTCAAGGAACTGAAGCATCTTTATTTGACAGGGAATAACATCGCTGGTTTTGTTGAAAGTGAAGGTCGCTTTTGCCTATTCATCTTCAATTATTCCATTGTTAATTTGCAATATGAAAATTCATTCTTCACTTTTTCATTTTTACAACTTCATATTTAATTCTAATTTTGTTTTATTGATGAAAGCCACTAAGTCCTTTTTATATATTTAAAAGAACTCTCTTGCAGGTTTTGCAAAGCTAAATTTGGAGATCCTTGATTTAAGTGACAATTACCTCAATGATACAATTTTGTTATCTTTGAGTGAGCTTTCATCTCTTAAGCATTTATATCTAGGAGCAAACTCCTTCAGAGGATCAAGTCATACAAACGGTAGAGTTAAAATTGCTCTAATTATGATTATGAATGATATACAGTAATTAAAATATTAACTTGTGTTTATTACAGGTTTCCAATGGCTCTCAAGACTTGGTAATTTGGAAACTCTTGATTTATGGGGCAATTCTTTGAAAAATGATATAGTGTTTCATATGAATGGTCTTTCATCTTTAAAGACTTTAAGTTTAAGTGGAAATTACTTGGAAGGAACCGTTCATATTCACGGTAAACTCATTTTACCTCTAATTGATATTAAAGTCAATTGTTGTTTCAAGGAAAGCTCTTGCATATTATTTGATTTTATATATAATATAATTAATTACTTGTTGAGGTTGAATAGAATTGAATAATTTGACAAACTTGAAGAACTTGGATTTAAGCTACAATAGAATTGAAAGCTTCCAACCATCAAAGCAAGGTATAAATATATATTTCAATTCACTGAACTAAAATCTTAATTATGTGATCAGCATATAAAATTTTTGATTGACTATAGTATATAATAGAATTATATATTCTTGTATAGGAAACGAGACACAACTGAGGTTGACCAATTTGGAGGTACTTGATTTGAGCGGTAATCTCTTCAGGAACAACATATTTTCCTTCCTTCGGGGGCTTTCAACTCTAAAGTCCTTGTATATGAGGCAGAACCAATTGCAAGGCTCAATAGATGTTAAAGGTAAAGCTTTTACAACCTTTTTTTTTAAATTCCTTTTAGAAGCCTTAAACTCATAAAAGAAAGTGTTTTGCTAAGTCAAAGGTATTTATTAATTAATCAAAAGGGCACAAAGCCAGCATAAAGTTAATGCAGCAAAGCAAATAGATCTATGCATTCAAACCAGACAGACAAAACACCGCCCAAAGTATATAACTGAAGACAAAACACTTAAAAGTTACACAACCTTACCCATAAGCCAATCACCTCCCGACCAAAGCGAGCTATGTGTGTTTTCAATTTCGTGTATTGTAGGCATAGAATCAGTCTCCACTATCACATGCTCTGTACCCTGTTCAAAAGCTAGTTGCAGTCCCCAAAGGATCGCTTTTGCCTCTGTATGAAAGGAACTTTCAGTCCAGTCTACTCAAGTCACTGCTGAAAAAACCACGTTACTGTTTGAATCTCTAAGAACAGCACCTAGCCCAGCTTCCTGTTCTCTGAACCTATACACTGCATCCACAATGAGCTTTAACATATCCAGTACAGGAGGTTGCCAACTCTATCCTTGTGGCTTCCTCGAGATCATAGTTGGTTGGGCAACCAGTTCTAGCCTTTCCCTCACAAGGGCTGTCTTTACCAATGATTTCCGCATAGCACATGTTACTCGATGGAGGCTTTTTAATTACAATCATCGTATTGTAATTCTTATTGTGTTAATTATAATATCATAATTCTTAATATTATCATGTTTGCTTATATAATTACATTAATTAAGTTAACAAATATTATATTATTTTCAAAATGTGAAATGAAACCCAGTTAAGATGCTAATTGTACCTTTTGTCTCTTGGATAGTTGCAGTTGCTAATATGACAACTTTTGGTTGCAAAAAAACATTTCTTGTTCATAATATCCGGTAGGAAAAAAGCCATTAGCTTAAGAATCAAGCTACACCTAGTTATGAAGGAGGATGTCACTTATTAAACAGTCAGTCATTTCGATTTTTGATTGGGATAAGAAATTCGAATCCAACTCTACGTAAGATAAAGACAACCAAACCAAGTATTTATTATTGAAGTGAGAAAACCGATACATGACTGAATTAGAAACAGTTGAGAAACCATTTTGTAGTTTTTTTCTTTTTAATTTTTGTTTCCTGAAGTTTCCTGAGTATTTGTGTTAATGGATCAAGTCAAGCAAATGGTAGAATTAAAATTAACCCAATAGTGATTATGAATGATATATAGTAATTAAAATATTAATCTTTTTCATTACAGGCTTCCAATGGCTTTCAAGACTCAATAATTTGGAAACTCTTGATTTAGGATACAACTCTTTGAAAAATAACATATTGTTTTATATCAATGGTCTTTTATCTTTAAAGACTTTAAGTTTGATGAGAAATCACTTGGAAGGAACTATTCACATTCACGATAAACTTGGTTTACCCTTTTTTTACGTTTAAATCAATTGTTGTTTCAGGAAAAGGTATTGCATATCATTTGCTTTTATACGTAATATTAATTACTCATTGGCATTGAGTAGGATTGAATAATCTGACAAATTTGAAGAACTTGGATTTAAGCGACAATAAAATTGAGAGCTTCCGACCATCAAAGCAAGGTATAAATATATATTTTAATTTACTTAACTAAATTCTTAATTATGTGATTAACATATAAAATTTCTCATTGACAATAGCAAATAATAGAATTTTATATTCTTATATAGGAAACAAGACACAACTGAGATTGACCAATTTGGAGGAGCTTAATTTGAGGCGTAATCTTTTCAAGAACAATACATTTTTCTTCCCTCAGGAGTTTTCAAGTCTGAAGTCCTTAGATATGGGGGAGAACCAATTGCATGGCTCAATAGATATTAAAGGTAAAGCTATTGCAGCCTTTTTTTAAAAAAAATTCTTTTTAGAACGTTTAAACTCATCAAATAAGTACAATCTCATATCACATTTGAGGATTTTTCTTGTTCATTTAAAGCTTTAGACTTATTTTGCAGTTTATTTCATTATAAAGTCAATAAGAATATTCAATAAAAGATTATTTGAATAACCAGGCTAACATAATGATTATTTGAATTGAACTTGGACATAGAATTGAATAATTTGATGAATTTGAAGATGTTGGATTTAAGAAGAAACAGCATTGAAAGCCTTCAATCCTCACAAGGTATGCATTTATATTTGCTCAATTAGTTAAGTTGTTATATATAATTAAATATTATGTAAATCTTTTTTTAGTGATGAAATTATGTAAACCTTATGCAGATAGTGGGAGACAGCTGAACTTGACCCATTTAGAAGAATTTGATTTGAGTGATAATCTCATTAATGACAACATATTTGCTTCACTTAGCGGGCTTTCAAATTTGAAGTCTTTGGATGTAAGCTCCAATCAGTTAAATGGATCAATAGATATGAAAGGTAAAATTACTTTTTTTGCAAAAATTTTGAATTTGTTAACAAAAATCTTAACTCATGGAATACACCTCTTTCCAATAATCCTTTATTCTTTTTCTTTCATCTAATATCTTTTATATATATTCTATTTTGGAAATCAAAATTTAATTAAAATTTCTTCCATGAATTTATAAAATTTTCAGGTTGGTGTGATCTAAGGAACCTTAAGAGTTTGGATATCAGTTGGAATGCACTTGAGGGGATACTTCCTTATTGTTTGGGTAACTTGACATCTCTTCTTGAGTTAGATATCTCCTACAATCAATTTACTGGAAATTTGACTCCTTTAGCAAATCTTTCATCACTTAGATTTGTCTCCCTTTTAAGAAATCGTTTGCAAATTTCAATGCCATTCTTGTCACTTGCAAACCTTCCAAATCTCAAGTTTCTTTTGGCTGATGGAAACAAGATAGTAATGGAACCTAATTCTTTTCATACTTCAATTCCGAAGTTCCAACTAAACATCATCAGTTTGTCAGAGTGTATAACAGACAAAGGACTTAGTCTACAACCTCCTAAGTTCCTTTATTACCAATATGACTTGAGATATGTTGATCTTTCCTATAACAATTTTAGTGGAACAGTCCCGTTATGGTTGCTAGAAAACAACACAAAATTAGAAAATCTCTTCTTGTTGGGTAATTCTTTCACTGGTCCTCTCTTGTTACCACATCTTTTTCATCCTAATGTGTCTTTAATTGACATATCTGAAAACAAATTACAAGGTCAAATTTCGACAAATATATGTTCAACTTTTCCAAATTTGGAAATGTTATTCTTATCTAAGAATGCCTTTGAAGGTAATATCCCTCCTTGTTTAAGTGGCATGAACACTTTATCAATTTTAGACCTATCAGACAATCATTTGTTTGGAAGAGTACCAGAAGAGTTGATCATGAGAAGCTCATTAGATGTTCTTAGGCTATCAAATAACAACCTAAGTGGAAAGATTGTTCCTTTGATGTTCAACACAAGAAAGTTGTCAAATTTGTATTTGGATGGCAATAATTTTGCTAGAGAGATTCCTGATATTGATGTCTCTACTACTGATTTTTCACATTCATCACTAGAGGATATTGATCTCAGTAATAATAGTTTTAATGGAAAGCTCCCAAGATGGATAGGGAATATATCGCATTTAAAGAGATTGGCTTTGTCCAACAATCATTTTGAAGGTTCTATTCCAATGGAATTGTGCAACTTGTTTGAGCTTGAATTTTTGGAGCTTTCTCAAAATAATTTATCTGGCTCTATTCCTTATTGTTTTAATCCACCATATTTGAGACATGTCCACGTGAAGAGAAACAGACTAAGTGGTTCATTGACACTTACTTTTAATAGCTCTTCATTAGTGACATTAGATCTTAGAGGGAATAATTTGACCGGTAATATTCCAAAATGGATTGGCACATTTTCTTCTTTGAGCGTCCTTCTTTTGAAAGATAATCATCTAGACGGTGGAATTCCAGTTCAATTATGTAAGTTGTATTCATTGAGCATCATAGATCTTTCTGGAAATATGTTTTCTGGTCCTATACCTTCTTGTTTGGGTAATTTAACTCTGGCAATGAAAGGGGAGAAGTCTTCTGTAGATGTTGGTTGGTATGAACCAAGTTCAATGAATGATCTACCAATAGACCTTCCATTTTATTTATCACATGGTTATCCTTCTAGCTACATGGAAGAATGGATAGAGTTTACAACAAAGAGTGTGTCCTATTCATACGGTGGTGACATTCTTATGTACATGTCTGGGATTGATTTATCTTGTAATAGGTTAACTGGGCAAATCCCACTCGAAATGGGAAATTTAAGTGAAATCTGTTCGTTAAACTTATCACACAATAACTTGGTCGGAGTTATACCTTCATCATTTTCACAACTTAAGCAAATTGAGAGTTTGGACCTTTCTTACAACAACTTGAGTGGTAGAATCCCTATACAGTTGATTGAGTTGAACTTTCTAGAGGTTTTCAGTGTGGCACACAACAACTTGTCAGGTAGTACTCCAGAACCAAAAGCTCAGTTTGGAACCTTTAATGAAAGCAGTTACGAAGGAAACCCTCTTCTCTGTGGGCCTCCATTGCAAAATAACTGCTCTAAATCTCAGCCACCACCAACAATACCGACTACAACAAACAAAGAAGGAGAAGGTAGTTTCATGGACACATATGTTTTTTGTGTGAGCTTTCTGGTTTCATATGTAATTGTTTTATTGGGAATTTTTGTTGTTCTATACATAAATCCATATTGGCGGCAAGCATGGTTTTCTTTTATTGAGAGTTGCATCACTACCTGTTGCTACTCAATTGTGGGCAATTTTCTTGAGTTATACATCTTCAAAAGATGTGCTTAGGTCTCATGGGAGCTCTTTATGATTTGCCTTTTGTTTGAATATGGAAAAGATTTGGACAAAGTTGATTCTTGTTATCAAAAGAAGTTTGGTGATTTGATCTTTTAAATGAGGGATTTCTTTTAGCTGACTGATCTGTTAAAATGGTTGTAAGACGAGTTGTGGATTTGGTTACTCAAATTACTTAGAAAGAGTACTTTGATGATTTTGCACTTTTAACAGAGCTTTTTGTCTCCCTCAGAACTCTGTTTTTGGTATTTGTTTTATTTTGTAGGAAGCATGTAGCTTTGTGTCTTGTTGATTTTATTTTGGATACAAATATTCAATTCGCAATTCTCCATCGTGTCCAAGTTATTGTTAATATCTTTTCCAAGTTATTATTCAAATTGGCAATTTTTTCCATATTATTTTTGAGTTAGTTTTGAGTTTCTAGTGAATGATTTTTGGCATAGATTGTAGTAAAGGCAAAGATTGCTAGCTGTGGCCTACCAAGAATATTTCTAAAGTTTTATTGGTCGGATTCATTTGTTTTAACCAAAGTTTATGTCAATCCTAAAAAGCTGTTTCAATTTATTTTCTTTGATGCTTAAAAAGTTGGATTTTAAATAAAAACAATAGTAATAGTATTAGTAAGAAATTGAATTTTAAATGAAATACATCATAATAAGTCAATAATCAAGAATATATCAGAATTTTTAAAAGAGTTTCCATCATATTGAAGTAATATGAAAAAGTCCAGAATGTGCTTTTTTTTCTTTTATTTATCAATTTCTTATTTCTTGCCCTTTATAGAGGTTTTATTTTTATTTAAAATTACTTAATATTTGTTGTTTTTTGGAAATTAGTATTAGTTTATATAATGAGCCAAATAAGCATTGATCGTTGAAAATATCATTTTGATCGCAAAATGCAATTATTTTATATATCTCATACATATGAAAATATCATTTTGATCGCAAAATGCAATTACAAAACATTCCCAAATAAAAAAAAAGTTTATATATCTCATACATATGGAAATCCCATCAAATAAATAAATCAAATGCATTATCTTCCAAAGAAACAATAAATATAAAGTGCTATCTAATGAGACTATAGCTTATTATAGTTTGTTAATTAATTATTCTATGATTATAATTTAATTATGATGTAATAATTGATTATTTAATTGATTATATAAATGTAACACTTGATTATTATTGTAAGAATTAAAAAAAAACTAAAATTTTTGAATCCATGCTTTGCATCATTAATTTTTATTTATAGTACTACTTTTTCTTTTTGAACTTAAAATTTGTTAAATGTAAAACTTTTACCATTAAATTTAGTGAAAATACATATATTTATTTATTTATTTATTGACAAAGAATATAATTTAAACCTATTTTATTTTATTCTTTTAAGATAATTAAAAATATTTTCAAATTTTAACTTGGATTTATTTTTAGATAATTTTAAAAATATATTATTTCATATTGATTTGATAATTTTGAAGTATTTTTTACAAAAGTTTTGTTTTTATTTTTAATCAAAATAATTTAATAGTAGAAGAGGAGGATTAAAATGTTTTATGTGATTTGAATTTAAAAAATTTTTAATATAATATATGAATTATAATTTTATTAATTAATATAAAGTATTGTTTATCAATCACATATCATTATTTAAAACTTACAATAATAAAAGTAAATATCAAATAAATTAATAAATTTATAATTTAAATTATCAAAAATTTTTAAAATTTAAATACTTAGTTTTTAATATTTAACTTAAAAATCTATTCATATATTGAAAATAAACCCCTAAAAAATGATCAAACAATCCCTTTCTTTGTTTGATAAGAATTTGATACATGTCGAAATTGACTATTTCGCCTTCATACAATAATAAAAATACCTTTTCTTTTATAATTATTTACTATAATATCTCATATAATAATTACAAAATATTTTTATCTTAAATTGACTATTATGTCTTTATATCATAATTAAGAAAATAACCTTTATCTTATAATTATTTACTATAATACCATCATACCATAATTACAAAAATACTCATTTTTATTATTAAATTACAAAAACAACCCTCCCCTTATTATTGACCCAAATTATTGTAATACCCTCGTAACATAATTATAGAAATACTTTTCTCATAATTGATCAAAATTATTATAATACTCTTTCTACCATAATTACGAAAATATTTTTGTGAATGCTTAATAAGAAATTGACATGTGATACTTTGCTTCAAATTAATAACATATATTAAAACAATTCTTTGATAATTGCTATAATAACTCTTTGTTTATTTGATATGATATCGATGTGTGTCTAAATTTACTATAATACATTTTCACTATAGTTACAAAATACTTATCTTCTTATAATTAATTAAAATTATTATAATACCCTCTTACAATAATTATAAAATACCTCTCATAGTATAATTGATTAAAATTACTAAAATATCCTTCCTACAAAAATTATGAAAATACCCCTACTATAATTGGCAAAAAACTAACTATAATGTATCTCATATGAAAATACTTTTACGAGTACTTCATAAGAAGTTAACATTTGGTATTTTGTTTCAAAATTACTATAATTCTTTTATTGAATTATATATTAATTTTTAACATATTATAAAATTAACTACATATTAAATTATTAAAATATGATTACAATTGGTTCATTGATATTTTATTTAAAAATTAGTATAATACCTTTATTAAATTACATATGAAAATTTAACATCATATAAAATTAACTACATACTAAATTATTAAAATACCCTTGTTGTTGCTTCATAAAAATTTTACATGTGAAATTTTGTTTGAAATTCATTATAATAGCCTTATTAAATTACTTATTAAATGTTAAATAACATATATTAAAATAATTTTTATTGAAATTACTATAACACCCTTTGTATATTTGATATGATTTTAACATGTATCCAAATTTACTATAATGTCTTTCAATTATAATTAGGAAAATATGACTCTTCTTATAATTAGCCAAAAATATTATTATACCTTCCTATCATAATTATAGAATTATCTTGCATACTATAATTAAACAAAACTTCTCTTACTATATTTAGTCAAAATTATTATAATATTTTTCATACCATACTTACGAAAATATCTCTTTTTAAAATTACTATAATATTCTTTATATCATAATTACGTAAATATTCTTATGAATACTTTATAAGAAATTGATATATGATATTTTATTTTAAAATTACTGTAATGTTTATATTAAATTACGTATTAAATTTAATATATTATAAAATTAATTATATTAAATTATTAAAATACTCTTATCATTATTTTATAAAATTTAACATATGTCATGTTATTATAAATAATTAAAATTAAATGATCAAATAAATTAAATAATTATAACTTTTATCAAAATAAAAAAAATAAATAATTTTATATTTAAAAATACAATATTTAATCCTCAATATAGTGGCGATCGCACACTAGTCTCACATTAAAAACGCCCACAACACCGAAATGCAAAACTTCTCCCCTCCGCCTCCAACCTTTTCTCACGGCTCAGTCACGCGGGCAAAGCAAAAGCATCCCTCAACCAAAATTTTACCCCCCAAAAAATAAATCTCCTCTCTCGATATTCTCTTTTTTTTTTTTTCTTCTCCACTTTGATAAAAAAAGGGCCTTTTCTTCACTTATTTTTCCAATATCTCTCTCTATCTCTCTCGATGCCTTAGCCACCATCCGTCACCGGAAGCCCACAGGACGCGTCGTCTCTGCTGGCGATATCTGTGGCACTAAACTTCCAAATCTCTCTCTTTCTCCCTCTACGGTTTGGTTTGTCTTTTTTGATTGGATTCTGGAATTATCTTTGAATTTGGATTTGATAACGCAAAAAGGAATAACAACGTCGACCGAAAACGACAGCGTCGAGGATTTATTTGGGTTTTAATTTTGATGGCTGGGACTCGTAAAAGGGGAGGGAACAAAGCAAAAATTAAGAATTTAAGTTTAGGAGATCTCGTAAAAGGGTATTTTATATTTTGATGATTATATTTTTAATTTCTTATATGCTTATTTGAACTTATGAATTTGAATAAATCCATAATGAGTTTGGGAATTTTTTTTTTTTTTTTAAAGTTTTGCATGATGTTGGTAAGTTTGTTTTATGCTTACATTGTCTTATTTTGTATTTTGTTTGTTCGTTATATACTCAATTTGTTTCTTTTAGTAAACTTTGTTTTATTTTGTGAAAGGCCTATTTTTGGAGTTCAAGGTTCTGCCCTGCTTATGTTAGCTGATTGTGTTTTTAGTGTTTCAGGTTTGGTACTTTGCCTGTATATCAATTGGGTTACTTAATGCAACTGTGCAACTTCTTTATTTTGGGACTGAAAAAAAAGTAGGACAAATATGTGTTTTTTTTTTTTTTTTTTGTTGCATGCTAGATTGATTTGATCCTAGAAAGTGTCATCAGAAATTTAGCGAGGGATTTTCAATTTATTTATTTTTTTATTATTTTGTTACCTAGAACTCAGTTGGTTTGTTGTGATTTTGGTTTACGGTTGGTTTTTGAGGTAGATTCTATGGGTTATGAATTTCAGATTAGCCGGCCCGAAGATTGGGAGCGAGAACCTGACCCTAGGAAATATTTTGTCCAATTCTTTGGAACACAAGAAATGTAAATATTTTTATGTTCAATTTGTACACGTTCGGTGAATGAGAGAGATGACAACATGATGAATGAAGATATATGATGGGTCTGTTTTACGGTTTGCATCTGTTTTCTAGTAGAAGGGAAACCACATTTTCCCATAAGATGGAACATGAGATAAATACATGAAAGGTGTTACTGCATAATTTCCTTGAAAAAGATATTAATTTGTTGTATTCCAAATAACTTGTTACATATGCCGATCCTAGCAGAAAAACCTTGATGTACTTTTTTTCATTTCCTATCAATGTTGTTCACATAGGATGCTTGGTGACTACAGGATACATTGAAACTGATTTGATTTATTCTATCTCTGTGTTGTCTGTATACATTGTTGCGTCTCTTTCCATCCAGCTCCTGTGATCAAGAAATTATAGGATGCACATTGTAGTGACAACAGGGGAAAAATTGTAAGAGGGTGTTGAGTCCTCCATGTGTTACAGTACTGAACTCTAGGCAGCTCTGTCATTTAGCTTTAGGTTGCATAACATAAACTCATGGACCTCACCATTTTAATGTTCAGGGAGTACTATTTGGCAGATGTGATAGTCATGCTGATTATCTGAGATTTTTACGTCTTATAGTTTTTTCATATGATAATGGATTTTTGATTTAGTTATTTTTGTGTGCTACGATAGATTCATTCTCACATTTATATTAACATAGAATTTTGGAATTATTTTTTAAATGTATTGTTGATAATGACCAATTTTGGTGGAGGATTTATTCGTAATATTTGGCTATAACACATTTAGGGCGCAATAATGGATCTTTATTTCATACAATGGAACTTTTATGTTTGTATAATGGATCTTCTTGAATGTTGATTGGACAGTTTTTGCAGGTACAAGTATCTTGAAAAGAAATAAAGTTCAAAACAATCTTGTATATATTTGGAAATATAAGGTTTCAGTTTTACTATCATGTCAAGGTTTGCTTGAATAACTTGCTTAAGATGTGTCCGAGTACCCTTCCAAATTCTAGCTATGAATTGGGGGAGCCTTTATGGTTCTGGTTATATTCTATATGTTATAGTTGAGCAGTTTGAGATTTTAGCTGAAGTTTGTTAAGTGTCATCATGTGGTGGTTCTGATATGGTATGCTTGGAAGCCTTCGAGTAATGGTATTTTAAATGCCCTAAAAACGAATACAGCTGGAGTTTTCCTTAGAAACATTTGCACAAGTGGTTTATTTATGTGGAAACATTGAAGTGGTTTGGGGAATATTTTGTTTTCTTGGAAACTTTTATCTGTTCAGGGCTTCTTTTGGGATTTTTTTCTTCTAAATTCTTGGACATTTTGTTCCATTCATATTTGCATATTTACAACCATGCTTTATTCCCTTTTGGATCATAATGAATGGACAATGATGCTTCTGCTCCTGAATTATGTAGAAGACATTTTAATTTGTTGAAAATAGAATCTGTTCTTCCTGTCCTTTGTTTATTTGTTAATAGTTGGTTATATATTTTCTCATATTCCTTACGGGTGTCATGTTCATGCACATGTGAGCAAGTTGATAAATTTAAATATCTGCATTTTTTTTTCCTTTAAAGATAGTGTTTATTTAATTCGATTTTCATATTTCATTATTGATGTTTTTAACTCTGCATTTTTAGTGTAAAAAGGAGCAATGCTTTTCATCCCAGCGAAGAGATGCATGCATGCATCATTATTTTTTCTTAGACTACTCTTTGAACTTCAGTTCACTTGTGTTCTAGTTGCTTATTTTTCCCCCTATGTTTTTCTTCTTTTACAGAGCTTTTGTTGCATCTGGCAATATTCAAGCGTTTACTATTGAGACAGAGTAAATTGTTAAGTTAAGTTTCAAGTTGTTAAAACCAAGTCCTTTGTCCAATCTGTGTGGCATTTCGTGAATTATATAAAGAGAAGTCCAATGGTGCGAGAGATGAAACTGATAGATCAGCACCCGGCTGTGAGGCTTCATCTGTTGGTGGGGTTGGGGATGATGGTGAAAGATGCAAAATGTATTTGAGAAATGCAAAGATGTTGAACAGCTATGAAAAAAAATAAATGAAATGAAGTCTTGTTCTCAGGGCATTTGAACTTAAGGAAAAGTTAGTGGGAGTGCCAACAAAAACAAGATCCAAGGTTACTATACAATTGGCTGATTCAATGTCTTCTTATGTTGTGGCTTTCTAATTAAATAATGTAATACTTTGTTACTAGGGAAAATAATTATTGAAAAGAATCATCCTAATCATGTTATTTACAAGGGATGAGTAACTGTGGAAAATTTTATTATAGCTGCAACAATCATTGGCTTTCTTAATTTTGCCAAGAACATATCGTTTTGAAAATAAGAAATAGAGGTGTCCATGAACTAAGAGGAGCCAAGCATGGTTAAAACCTAGAAATCTTAGGTTTGGCCTGCTTCTCATTTCATTTTTATTTATCATTAAAATATTTAAAAATATATTTAAATTAATATTTTAATATTTTTAAATATATTCTAAAATAAAATAAAAAATTATTATTTTTATAATATATTAACACAATCGACTTGAGTTGGATCTTTTGGTTTAATCTGTAGTTGTGTTATTAGGAATTGTTGTTGTTCTTTACATAAATTCACACTGGTGACAATCATGACTTCTTTAATCGAAGGTTGCATTTTGACCTTTCATTACTCAATTGTGCTTGAGGTACGGTGAAGATTTACCTTTCGCATGAATGTCGTGAAGATTTGGATGAAGTTGATTTTTGATGTCGTAAAGAAAATAAGTTTGTTGATTTCTCTTAAATGAGAAAATTTCGTTTAGTTGACTATTTCGATAATATGGTTGTGGAACAAATTGTGGATTTGGCTACTCAGATTTTGTAGAGAGTACTTTGCTGATTTTGTATTTTCAAGAAAACTCTTAATTTCTGTCAGAACTCTAGTTTTGATTTTTGTAGTTGTTCTGTTTAGAAGGAAGCTTGTAGCCTTGTGTTTCTGATTTTATATTTGTATACAAATATTCAAGTCTTTATTCTTCGTCTCCCTCCAAGTTTGGTGTCATTATCTTTTCCAATTTATTATTCAAATTAGCTATTTTTTTCTTTCTTAGTTTTGAGTTTAATTTTGAGCTTCTGATGAATGATTTCAGCTGTAGATCGTAATATATCAGTAAGTAAAAAAGGCAACGATTGCTGACGGTTATCCCAAATGATCAACTTTAAGATGTTTTTGGTTTCTTATTTTTCAATTTGAAAATTTATATGAATTTAATAAAAACATTTAATATTGAAATTAAATCAAACTAAATAAAAATAAACTGATCTGAATCTAATATTACATTTTTAAATTATTTTTTTATTTTTTTCCCGTCCTACTGAGTATCTTCTTTATATTTTTTTTATGAGGAATGATGATGAAATCCTCATGGTTATGTTGAAATTGTTCCTATATAGCTGTCAGGAGAAGTGTTTGGGCATTAGGAAAATATTAGGAATTGACTCTCTAATGTATAAAGATGAATTACATTTGAGAAAAGCAAATGCATTAGCATCAATAATAATTAATTAATTAATTTGCTATTTGAAGGAAATTAACTTTAGGCAAGTTTTGTGAAGGTCGTCTTTCTCTCATCATTGGTAAATTTTATTATTCTTCAAATTGACATTTGAATAAAATAGTCATTAACATCACTCAAACGTGGCAGAAACATTATAGAAAAGGTTTACGATGAGAAGAGTAATATTTTCCCTTGCAAGTAAAACCAAGTAGAGAATAATTGATTTTTTAGAGTCATGGGATATAAGGTTTAGTTTATTATTATTGTTGTTTATTTTGTTCAGCTTAGTCACATATTTTCATGGGATAAGATATATTTAATTTCATCATTTATACTAATGAATATAAATTTTTTTAAAAAAAAATTTTAAATAGTCAAAAATTAAATTTTATTTTATTTTTATATAACAAAATACAAATAAATGACTAAAAAAATTCAAACATATTACACTATAATAATTGTCCAATTATATACATGGAAGTAACAAACAACTATATATAAAGATACAATTAAAAAGTAAAATTATTCAATTTTTTAAAATAATGAGATATGATATATTTAATTTTTTCATTTATATTTTTGATTTGAAGGAAAAGATATTCGATTGGGTTAAATTAATATTTGAGTGTTTATCTTTTATATTCATTTTTGTAATTATTTATATTCTTTAACATGAAAATAATTTATTTATATACTGATGAATTATATGTCAATAAATCTATTGGTAGAGCAATGAAATCTTAATTTCTAATTCAATCATGGACACCTTTCAAATAAAAAAAAAAGTTTAAATTATATTAGGATGATCTTAAAAATTGAGTTTCTAGGCATCAACTAGAAACATGCCACACATAATTATTTATAATCTTTTGATGAATATTATACACTTACCAACATCAAATCAATTCTCATTTTAAATCTTAATACTCGATAACTTATTTAAAAATAGTTAATTAAATAAAATTAAAAAGAAATTAAGAAAACTTAAATCGTTTTCTCATATTTTCATCTAAAAAGTCAAACATGGTTAATATATTAAAATTTTATGTTCGGGCAAATCATCAATTTTATTTTTTATTTATTACTAAATTATTACAAATATTTTAATATTAATAATTTAATATTTTTAAATATATTTTAAATTAGATTAACAAATATTATTTAATCAAAACATAATAAGCAATAAACTTTGATAAAAACTTTAAAATTTTTTTCAAAATTCGATTGAGCAGATGGTCTGAGGCATGGTCAAGTCTAATAACAAGGTATCATAGAAGTATTTTCACTATTTTTTATAAACAACATCTAATTTACGGTGACAAATAATAAAAATAAATTATTTCATTGCAATAAAATATATAGCTTAAAAAAGACAACCATTAATTTACCCCCAATGATCAAGACTTGTTCGAACAAGAGATAAGCAAATGCATCAGCATCATCAATTATAATTAATTAATTGTAAATTGAAGGAAACTTTCGCAAGTCAAGTCAAGGCCGTCTTCTCTCTCTCTACCTTCTCGATCTTATCAATTGTAAATTCTATTATATGGTGACAACTTTATATTTTTAGTGATAATTTTTTCCTTCACTAAAAATGCATCAAGAGTTGTTACTTAAATTACAACTTGAAGAAAATTAACTTTGGCAAGTCCTGTGAAGGTCGTTCTTCTCCCATTGTTGGTAAATTTCACTTTGCTTCGAATTGATATTTGAATGAATTAATCATTAATGTCACATTCTTCCAAACGAGGCTGAAACATTATAGAAAAAGTTTACAACAAGTAATATTTTCCTTAGCGTGTAAAATCTAGCAGAAAAAAACTTATTTTCTATAATTATAAGATAAAAGATTTAATTTGTTATTTTTATTATTTATTTTTCTCAACTTTGTCACATATTTTCATGGGATGAGATATATTTAATTTTTTCATTTATATTAATGGAATATGAATTTTTTTTAAAAAAAAATTTAAAAGTCAAAAATAAATTTTATCTATTTTTCATATAACAAGATACAAATAAATGACTAAAAAAATTCAAATGTATTACACTCTAATAATTATCGAATTATATAATGGAAAGTAACAAACAACTCTATATAAAGATGTAATTATAAAATAAAATTATTCATTTTTTTCTAAAATAATGGGATAAGATATATTTAATTTCATCATTTATACTTTAGATTCTAAGGAAAGGAGATTGAATTGGGTTAAATTAATATTCAGGTGTTTATCTTGTATATTCTTTTTTATAATCATTTATATTCTTTAAAACGAAAATAATCTATTTTTATATTATTAAATTACATAAAATTTATCAATAAATCTGTCGGCAGAGTTATGAAATCTTAATTTCTAATTCAATCATTAACACTTTCAAATACAAAAAAAAAAAAAGTTTAAATTATATTAGGATGATCCCAAAAAATTAGTTTTTAGGCATCAACTAAAAACATGCCACACATAATTATTTAGAAACTTTTAATGAATATTATACACATAGCAACATCAAATCAATTCTCATTTTTAATTTTAATATGAGTTAAATTATTTAAAAATAATTAATTAAATAAAATTAAAAAAATTAGGAAAACCTAAATCATTTTCTCACATTTTCATCTAAAAAAATCAAACATGGCTAGCACCTTAAAATCTTATGCTTGGGTAAATTATCAATTTCATTTATTATTTATTATTAAAATATTAAAAAAATTTAATATTAATAATTTAATATTTTTAAATATATTTTAAATTAAATTAACAAATATTATTTAATTAAAACATAATAAGCAATCAACTTTGTTAGAAGCTTTAAATGAGAGGTTGAAATGAATGAAAAAAAAAACTTTAGAATTTATATTTGAAAAACCAGATCAGACCCCAACCTAGGGAATCGACCCGTGAATCATCTAATTTGACCCGGTGTCACCTCTTCCTTGAACCGGTCCAGTTGAACCAGTTTGAATCGCTTCTGAACCAGCTATGAAACTGTTGAAGAAACAAGAGAAAAATCTCTCAAATAGCTGGTCGAATCGAAAAAAACTGCTCCAGCAACGAATCAGCCCACAAAACCGTTAGAACAAGCATATTGACCAACTTTGATCGATTTTTTGGGGTTTTTTTTAAAATTTATTTATTTACTTTATTTTTTAATATATCTTTTGTTAAGTTATTTATTTGCTCATTTATACTTATTTTATTCTTAAAAATAAAAAATGAGTATATGGTAAAAAAAGTGCTAAAGAATATATTTTAAAAAAATTAAAATTAAAATTTTTTTATGATGAAATATTAAGGTAATTTGAGTAGTAATATTTAAAAAATCTCTAAGTAAAAAGATTTTTTTAAAAAATACTATAAATGTATTAAATTATTTATAAAAAATTTTTAATATAATAAAAATTTTTCATTTCTTTTAAAAAAATTACTAAAAAAATAATAAAAAATCAATAAACAATGTTTTAGAAAGGATAAATAAAACATGCACACTAATATTTAATCATTTACATTGTCTGCATATCATTTAATTTTTGAAAACTAGATACGAACCTTCGAGAATGGGATTATAAAGAAATATGAGTAATGATTCTAAAGAAATCTTTAGATGAGAAAATTTTTTTTAATGTTACCAATATACTAGAACATTTTAAGAGGTTTTTTGATAACAAAGTTCTAATTTATTTTGCCTAAATAAAATAAATTAATCTTTAAAAAAGAAAATAATAAAAAAGGAAAAATGGGTGAAACAACAAAAGTGAAAATTGAAAATCAATTAATAAAAATAGTCAAGGGAATTATTTTCTAAATACCAAAATTAAGATCTTTTTGTCAAAATTAAAGAATAAAACGTAATTAAGTGGTATCCTTTTTTAATGGGTATCGTAGGGATGCTAATCCTCTCTTACGTATAACCGACTTTTGAACTCAAATTATTTTCGTAAACTCAAAAATTATATTTTTAATAAATTTTAATCAATTTTAAAATTTTATTAAAAAGATAAGTTTTAACAGATAGTGTAGACACCCAATTTGGTCCAGGCCCGGATCAATTGGGCCTGGCCCAAATAGGTAGGTATATGTTTTTTATTTTTTATTTTATTTTTATTTTTATTCTATTTCTACTTTATTTTTATTATTATTATATATATATATATTTTTTTTTTCTTCTTTTATTTTTATTTTAGCTATTTACTTATTTATTAATATGTATATATCTTTATTATTATTATTTTTTCTGTTAATATTTTTGTATATCAGATTATGTATTTAATTTTAATTATCTGTTAAGTTTCTTGATTTATCTGATTTATTTTCTTTTGATTTTTTTTTTTTTTTGATTTATCTGACTTGGATTGGGATTCAATCAATTAGAGTCCAGATTGGACTCAAAAATTGAATCCCCGTCCAAAGAGGAATTGAGATTGATCAGAAACTCCTGATCAATCCCTATAAAAGAGATCTCTTGGAACAAGAACAGAACACAGAAAAATAGTAAGCAAAAGCTACTGATTGAGAGAAAATGGGCGTATAGAAGGCTAAGGAAGGTTTAGAGGTGTTCTGGGAATTAGCAGAAATTTTTTTGAGATTTTTGACGATTTTTTTTTTCTGGGAATTTCTGGAAAATTCCAGTTTTCAGTGAATTTTTCGGCTAAAATTGCATTTTTCGGTGACTATTCCAGCCAACTTTGAAGTTTTTGGTGAGCTGGCTAGTTTCCGGCAAAGAATCCCACAAACCAACCAACTTCTGGCCAACTTCCGACGAAAAACCCAGATTTCGGCGACAAATCTCAGAATCCGATGAATATTCAATCGGAGTTCTTAAGCAGTTTAGAGAGAAGCAAGAGAAAAAAGAAAGAAGAGAGAGAGAGAGAGGAGAGGAGCTTTCTGTCGAAAAACGAAGGGAACTACCTTATATACCCTCCCAAAACGATGTCGTTTTGGCCTTAAGTGACCCAGAAGATCCGCGCGTTTTGCGGAGATCCGACCCGACCCGAGCGTCGACCCGCTTCCTGACCCGCGCGTGTCTGCCCCTTTTCGAGCCGAGCCGAGCTCCAAAGCAGCTTCTTCGAGCCGTTTTTTCTTCCTTGAGTCGAGCCGAGCCGAGTCGCCCTCCGAGCCGCTCCAGGTTTTTTTTTTTTTTTGAATTTATTTATTTATTTATTTGTTTATTTTTTTTATTTATTAGATTAGGTTTATTTAATATTCTTTTTATATTTATTTTATATTTTTTTTTTACTTTCCTTTATTATTTATTTATTTTATTTTATTTTTTTCTTTTCACTTTTATTTTCTTTTATTTTTTTTTCTCTAAAAATAAAATTTCAAAAAAAAGGGTTTTTGAGGAAAAGTTGAAAGTATCAATTTTCCTTAAAAATAAATTTTCAAAAAAATATTTTTGGGGAAAAGTTGAAAGTATCAATTTTCCTTGGAAATAAAAGTTTCAAAAAAATATTTTTGGGGGAAAAGTTGAAAGTATCAATTTTTCCTGCACAAGAACAATCATCATTTCCTTCTTTTTTATTTTGAGTTTCATTTTTATTTTTCTTTAAATAATCCGACGACGGAGCCTCTGCAAGTGAAACAATAGTTTTCTTGCATACTCTTGAGGTGAGGGAATTTTTTCAATTTTCTGCTAAAAGTATTAGAGTCAATTGAGAATAATTTTCAATAATTAATTACTTGGTAAAATTTTAAGGCTATTTGGATAACACAAAGTTATGCTGGTACCATCTTTTGATGGACGTTGTGAGGGTGCTATAACCTTCCTCACACGTAACCGAACTCTCGAACTCGTTCTGGTTAATAGACCTGAACCTATTCTTTTAGGGACCCTTAAACTTAGGTGTTATCTAAAAGGACAGATTCCATAGGTGGCCAATCGCACCTAGATAAAAAAGATTGGTGGTGACTCCCTTAAGTCAATGTCTAGCGATAGATCCCCGGATCTAGACGTTATGATAGCTTGGCGACTCCGCTGGGGACGTTGAGAGTCAGGCCAGCAAATAATTTGTGTTATCCAAAAGCCTAATAAAATTGAACCTGTTTGTATATATGTGTTATTATTCATTCATTTACCTTGTTAATAATGTCATTCATATGCATGTGCATAACATGAGCTCTATACCTGAGCTCCGTCCCTCTAGGAGGGAGTAAAGTACCTATTGCTTTCGTGAGGTCTAATGCCTCCGCAGTGGCTAGCGAAATACTCACACTCAAATTGAACCTTTTTCGCTTGTAGCCTGTAATGGGTGAGGATTAGGGTGCCTTACTAGTCTGTGATGGACAAGGATGTGAGGAACAATTTGAGGACCTTTAGTCTTTGACTTTAAAACCACATATAGTGAACCTTAGAAGTGCCTAACCCTAAGATAGAGCCCTTTCTACCCAATGATAGATATACCCTGAAATTAAGACACAAAAAAGGTGTTTATCTAATCATTTTGATTGTTTAACTTTGTGTATCATTTTCATTATCATATGTAACATTATGCATCAGCATCACTTTCATTTCATCCATGGAAACTAACTATGTTGTTTGTCTGATTGTATGCATCTGTATTATTTTCATGATCATGTTTTAACACAATCATTTGCATCCATTTCATACTAGATTTCATTCAAGAAAATGTGCATTCCATTCGTGCATCAAAGCATCATACGCAAAGCATAGCATAACATTTCTAATCATAAGTATGGTGCTCAAGGTCCAAGGATAGCTCTGTCTAGCGAGAACCCTACCCATCGATACAACACAGGATTCAGAGCAAGACAAATGGAGCAGAAAAATTCTCATAGATTTGAAAAGATAGAAAAAGCACAAGAAAAGATTGAAAGTGAGGTGAGCAAGATTCTGGAGGCTCTTAATAACATGAATAAAGAAAAAAGAGTTGAAGAAAATGCAAGCCAACAAGGTCCCTCGCTGTAAGAAGTGGCTGACCCTTTATATCCTCCAGGTTTTGGCTCACCTCAAGTCCAGTCTACTCAAGAGGTCCCGCCACAACACTTCGCATATCCAACATATCCTGGAATGCCATCAACTTTTAACCCAGGGCAGTATAACAGCTATGTAAATCCTATCTTCAATGAAAAAGCCGCAGAACCAATTTCTGATCTAGATGATTTAAAAAAGCGGGAGAAAGAAAAGATAAGAGTGAAAGTTCAGGAAAGCTCCAAGATTAGTATGCTAGAGCAAAGGTTACGGGCTGTGGAAGGATTTAGCTTTTATGGGTCAGTTGATGCTACTGGGCTCCGTCTAGTCCCTGATGTGGTTATTCCCCATAAGTTCAAAGTATCAAAATTTGAAAAATATGATGGTACAAAGTGCCTCAAAACTCACATCACAATGTATTGCCGAAAAATGGCAGCTCATGCTCATGATGAAAAACTCTTGATGCATGTCTTTCAAGATAGCCTTACAGGCTCAGCGGCCAGGTGGTATGTTCAGCTGGACAGAACTCGCATTCGCTCTTGGAGCGATATGGCTCATGACTTCATCAGTCAATATTAACACATTATCGATTTGGCTCCTGATCGTTTGTCTTTACAGAATCTAGAGAAAAAGGCAAATGAGTCTTTTAAAGAATACGCCTAGAGATGGAGAGATATAGCTTCACAGGTACAACCTCCACTGACAGAGAAAAAGACCACAGTACTGTTTGTTACCACTTTAAAACCTCCCTATTATGAAAAGATGATAGGGAATGCAACAAAAAATTTTACTGACATGGTAATCTCTGGAGAAATTATTGAAAGTGCCATAAAAAATGGCAAGTTGAAAGGAGGAGAAACCAAGAAGACATCAGAAAAGAAAGAAGTTGAAGCTCAAGCTGTGAGCTTTGATAGACAACAATTCAGGGGTTATCAACCCTATCCATCCCAAGGTTACTATCCTACTGTGAATAATGCTTCATCCTACCCATACCAGCTAGCTCCACAACCACCTTATTCATCCACACACCAATCAATTTTTAGCCCCCAAGATCTTACATATAGCCTTAACATTCAAGCTCCTGCAAGGACCCAAATTCGTCCTATTTACCCAGCAAGTGGTTCACGAGAACAACGAACTACTCGAGAAAAACTTGTATTTGATCCAATCCCTATGACTTATACAAAGTTATATCGAGAACTCTTTAATAGCCATTTGATTGCCCCCAGCCATGTGGAGCCGCTTAAATCACCCTACCCAAAGTGGTATGATCCTACAGCCCACTACGACTACCACTATGAAATTACTGGCCATTCTATTAAAAATTGCACTGCTTTAAAGCATAAGGTGCAACGGTTGATCAATGATGGAATGGTAAGTTTTGATCAAGGGAAAGCAACAACACCTAATGTTAGCGTTCTGAGTGAAAGTCAAGAACAAAAAGGGTCCGGAGAGTCACAATGACTTAAAGGACAAGATGTCAATAGAGATTCTTCACCTGATCGCATAGGGGGACAATTTTAAAGAATGGAGATAAGGTTGGTTGAAGGTTTCTTTTGTCATGTTAGGATTTCTTTTCGAGTGATTATTGGATTTCTTTTTGCAATATAATTTCACTTGTTATCATCTTAATAAGGGCAAGTCAATGCATTTCATTACATTTTTCTCTTTCACTCGACCATTACTCCATGCTTTGTTACCTTTCATAACTTTATACTCCCATTCTCAAATTTCAGATGATGAATATTTAGACAATGATAACAATAATTCTGAGATTTAATTCTGAGAACTCATCCACATTAATATGAGGAGATGATTTGAGCAAAAAAAAAGTAAAAAGGGTAAGCCATTACCAGAGGTGAAAGAGATATGTCTTGAGGATATCTTTTATACAAGATATTGAGCTTTGTTCAATAGATGATGTTCAAGAAAAGTATTCATAATTGAGATGAAAAATGGCCATCTTTCTTTTATCATTCGAAAAACCATTCATTGCTACCCCTTTGAGCCTATCATGATTTTTTTTTCTTGAAGAATGCCCAACCAATGATCACCCTTTACACTGGAGGGTAATTTTGAAAAAAAAAAAGAAAAAGAAAAAAGAAAAAGGGACCACAAAAGGTATCAAAGATGGAAAGAGGAAGAAAAGTAAAAGAAAAACAAATGTCACACATGATTTGGGGTAAAGTAATGAGAATCCTTTGTGTGAGGAAAAAAAAAGTAGTGAAATGATGGGGGGCAAAATGCCAAGTTGTATCAAATGATCCTTTGGTTTTGAACCTTTTTAATACATGTTTTGAGCCTATTATATCCATCTTTTTTATAACCCTTCACCTTGGTCTACATTACAACCTTGAAAAGTCCATTTGGATCAAGTGTGAATACTCAACTTGAATGATCATATGTTGAGCGGAGGTATACTCATGATGAAGCAATGGAATCATGCTACATTGCTCTAAAGTTGGATGTATGGAAGATATCAACAATGGATGAAAAACGAGCAAAAAAAAAAGATGATAAAAAAAAAGAAAAAAAATGAAAAAAAAATGAAAAAATGAAAAAAAAGAGATTCAAATTGAAAACCTGAAAGGGTGATTTTGGTAGAAAAAAAAAGATCCAGGTAAAATGGCTCACATGAATGGAAGATCAAAGACATCTGAAGATCCCTCAAAGATTGGGGCAAAGTTTGCCAAACTCCATATGACTTCAATTGTAAATGAATGAGTTTTTGAAAAAGAATCCTAGATTAATGTTGAGAATTGTTTGAATATTCATCATTTGGACATACCATCCATCCCAATGACATGTATCCAATTCATTTCCTTTCCCATTTACTTTGTACCAAAACAGATTTTCATTGATTATCTTTACCATAATTCACCTTGTGTTCTCTTATCGTTTCACCCCTAGAATGAATTGAGAAAATGCTTGATTGCATTGTATTTGTCAAGAATTGAAATGATAACGAATGAATGAATATGTGCTTAAAAGAGTCTTGCATTCATTTGAAAAGAAATCTAAGATGATGGTGGTAACAAAATGAAGAAATGGTAGAAACCTAAAAGAGATGATTTGGAAGGATATATGATGTGACCAAATGGAGAATATAATGGGGCAAATCTTGAAAAGTGATGAGTACAAGGATGAATTGGTCAATATGACTTGCAAGTTATGATTGAATGATGAAAACAATCAGTGGATAAAGTTTGTTTTGGGATGGTCAATGCTGATACACCCATGAGTAATGACCCAATGATGGTGAATGAATAACAACATAAAAAGATTTTTACATTACATTGAATAAATCAAGAGTGATAAAGGCAGAATCGAGATATTCAGTTCCTGATTAGGACATCGAATCTGGGAAGAGATTTTTTGTTACAGGAAGAAGGTGAGTGGAAGAGACAATTAAGAGCTACACTGGTTCGATCTTAGAAGAGCAGTGTAATTGGATCTCTGAAGAATCAAAAGGCTTGATGCCCAAGAAAAGCTTGAGAAACTTGAGTACCATACATTGAACAGGAATTAATTGGCCAACATTTGCATAGCATGCATTGAAATTCATATGCATTTGCATAGCATACACTACTTTCAAGAAAGTATAGTGTACAAATTCAAGAAGTAGGGGTGTTCCAACATCCCACATGGAGAAGACAGATATGAAGATATTTTGCAAAATTGAAAAAGAAAAAGCTTGTCAGGTAAGTTCCTAATCCTTGAAATAGGATGTCTTTTGGTATCAGGATTGATTTATAAGACCTTTGGGCATAATCTCCTGAAATTCCTTCAAACACAACTTTCAACTCCTTTGGACATGATTGTCAAGGAGCAATTTACTTTTCAAAGTCGTGGTGCCTCTGTTTAGAGGAGTAATTTACTTTCCAAAAGTCATGGTGCCTCTGTTTAGATGAGCAATTTATTTTTCAAAAGTCGTGGTGCCTCTATTTAGAGGAGCAATTTATTTTCCAAAGTCGTTGAGCCTCTGATTAGAGGAGCCATTTATGTTTCTCAAAGTCGTTGAGCCTCTGCTTAGAGGAGCTTTGGTCAAAAAAACAAAAAAAAAACAAAAAAATAAAAACACAAAAAAAACAAAAAAAAAACAAAAAATGAAAATGTTGAGTTGAGTCTTGATTGGGTGTCTACGTCTTTGCGCAATTTCTGTTTCACAGAAAATGTGCAAAGAGGGATAGCTGTAGACACCCAATTTGGTCCAGGCCCGGATCAATTGGGCCTGGCCCAAATAGGTAGGTATATGTTTTTTATTTTTTATTTTATTTTTATTTTATTCTATTTCTACTTTATTTTTATTATTATTATTTTATATATATATTTTTTCTTTTTTTATTTTTATTTTAGCTATTTACTTATTTATTAATATGTATATATCTTTATTATTATTTTTTTTTCTGTTAATATTTTTGTATATCAGATTATGTATTTAATTTTAATTATCTGTTAAGTTTCCTGATTTATCTGATTTATTTTCTTTTGATTTTTTTGATTTTTTGATTTATTTTTTTGATTTATTTGACTTGCATTGGGATTCAATCAATTAGAGTCCAGATTGGACTCAAAGATTGAATCCCTGTCCAAAGAGGAATTGAGATTGATCAGAAACTCCTGATCAATCCTTATAAAAGGGACCTCCTGGAACAAGAATAGAACACAGAAAAATAGTAAGCAAAAGCTACTGATTGAGAGAAAAGGGGCGTATAGAAGGCTAAGGAAGGTTTAGAGGTGTTTTGGGAATTAGCAGAAATTTTTTTGAGATTTTTGACGATTTTTTTTTCTGGGAATTTCTGGAAAATTCCAGTTTCCAGTGAATTTTTCGATAAAAATTGCATTTTTCGACGACTATTCCGGCCAACTTTAAAGTTTTCGGTGAGCTGCCCAGTTTCCGGCAAAGAATCTCAGAAACCGACCAACTTTCGGCCAACTTCCAACGAAAAACCCAGATTCCGACGACAAATCTCAGAATTCGATGAATATTCAACCGGAGTTCTTGAGCAGTTTAGAGAGAAGCGAGAGAAAAAAAAGAAGAGAGAGAAAGGAGAGGAGCTTTCTGCCGAAAAACGAAGGGAACTGCCTTATATACCCTTCCAAAACGACGTTGTTTGGCCCTTAAGTGACCCAGAGGATCCGCACGTTTTGTCGAGATCCGACCCGACCCGAGTGTCTACTCGCTTCCTGACCCGCGCGTATCTGCCCCTTTCCGAGCCGAGTTCCAAAGCCACTTCTCCGAGCCGTTTTTTCTTCTTTGAGCCGAGCCGCCCTTCGAGCCGCTCCAGGTTTTTTTTTTTTTTGAATTTATTTATTTGTTTATTTTTTTTATTTATTAGATTAGGTTTATTTAATATTCTTTTTATATTTATTTTATATTTATTTTTTTTTACTTTCCTTTATTATTTATTTATTTTATTTTATTTTTTTCTTTTCACTTTTATTTTGTTTTATTTTTTTTCTCTAAAAATAAAATTTAAAAAAAAAGGGTTTTTGAGGAAAAGTTGAAAGTATCAATTTTCCTTAAAAATAAATTTTCAAAAAAATATTTTTGGGGAAAAGTTGAAAGTATCGATTTTCCTTAAAAAATAAATTTCCAAAAAAACTATTTTTGGGGAAAAGTTGAAAGTATCAATTTTTCTTGGAAATAAAAGTTTCAAAAAAATATTTTTGGGAGAAAAGTTGAAAGTATCAATTTTTCCTGCACAGGAACAATCATCCTTTCCTTCTTTTTTATTTTGAGTTTCATTTTTATTTTTCTTTAAATAATCCGACGACGGAGCCTCTGCAAGTGAAACAGTAGTTTTCTTGCATACTCTTGAAGTGAGGGAATTTTTTCAATTTTCTGCTAAAAGTATTAGAGTCAATTGAGAATAATTTTTAATAATTAATTACTTGGTAAAATTTTAAGGCTATTTGGATAACACAAAGTTATGCTGGTACCATCTTTTGATGGGCGTTGTGAGGGTGCTATAACCTTCTTCACACGTAATCGAACTCCCGAACTCTGTTTTGGTTAGTAGACCTGAACCTATTCTTTTAGGGACCCTTAAACTTATGTGTTCTCTAAAAGGACAGATTCCATAGGTGGCCAATCGCACCTAGATAAAAAAGATTGGTGGCGACTCCCTTAAGTCAATGTCTAGCGATAGATCCCCGGATCTAGATGTTATGACAGATAGTCGATCACACTTAGCCAAAAAAATTATTGGTGACTTCATTCATTTTTATATTCGTCTAACGGTCCCAAAACTATTATAACATGAGCAAGTTGATAAATTTAAATATCTACATTTTTTTCCCTTCAAGATAGTGTTTATGTGATTGGATTTTCATATTTCATTATTGAAGTTTTTGACTCTGCATTTTTAGTGTAAAAAGGAGCAATGCTTTTCATCCCAGCCAAGTTATGCATGCATGCATCATTATTTTTTCTTACGCTACTCTTAGAACTTCAATTCACTTGTGTTCTAGTTGCTTATTTTTCCCCCTTTGTTTTTCTTCTTTTACGGAGCTTTTATTGCACCTGGCAATAGTCAAGCGTTTACTATTGAGACAGAGTAAATTGTTCGGTTAAGTGTCAAGTTGTTAAAACCAAGTACTTTATCCAAGCTGTGAAGGAAATCTGTGTGGCATTTGATTAATCACATAAAGAGAAGTCCAGTGGTTTGAGAAATGAAACTGATATATCAACACCTGGCTGTGAGGCTTCATCTATTGATGGGGTTGAGGATGATGGTGCAAGATGCAAAAATGCATTTGAGAAATCCAAAGATTTTGAACAGCTATGAAAAAAAAGAAACGAAATGAAGTCTTGTTCTCAGGGCATTTGAACTTATGGAAAAGTTAGTGAGAGTGCCAACAAAAACAAGATCCAAGGGAACTATACATTGGCTAATTCAATGTCTTCTTGATATGTTGTGGCTTTGTAATGAAATATTGTAATAATTTGTTAATAGGGAAAATTATTATTGAAAATAAACAGGGCATTTGAACTTATGGCAAAGTTAGTGAGAGTGCCAACAAAAACAAGATCCAAGGGAACTATACATTGGCTAATTCAATGGCTACTTCATATGTTGTGGCTTTGTAATTAAATATCGTAATAATTTGTTAATAGGGAAAATAATAATTGATAATAAACATACTAATCATGTTATTTACAAGGGATGAGTAACTATGGAGAATTTTATTATAGCTGCAACAACAGTTGACTTCCTTAATTTTGCCAAGAATATATTGTCTGAAAATAAGAAATAGAGGTGTCCATGAACTAAGAGGAGCCAAGCATGGTTAAAACCTTGAAATCTTAGGTTTGGTCTGCTTAGCATTTCATTTTTATTTATCATGAAAATATTAAAAATATATTTAAATTAATATTTTAATATCTTAAATATATTCTAAAATAAAGTTATTAATTAATTATTTTATTTTATATTAACACAATCGACTTGAGTCGGATTTTTTGGTTTAATATGTAGTTGTGTTATTAGGAACTTTTGTTGTTCTTTGCATAATTTCACATTGGTGACAATCATGATTTTCTTTAATTGAGGGTTGGATTTTGACCTTTCATTACTCAATTGTGCTTAAGGTCCGGTGAAGATTTGCGTTCCGCATGAATGTGGCGAAGATTTGGATGAAGTTGATTTTTGTTGTCGTAGAGAAAATAAGTTTGTTGATTTCTTTTAAATGAGAAAATTTCGTTTAGTTAACTGTTTCGTTAATATGGTTGTGGAAGAAGTTGTGGATTTGGTTACTCAGATTGTATAGAGAGTGCTTTGTTGATTTTGTAATTTTAACAAAGCTCTTTGTTTTTGTCAGAACTCAATATTTGATTTTTTGTACTTGTTCTGTTTAGAAGGAAGCTTGTAGCCTTGAGTTTTTTTATTTTATATTTGTATACAAATATTTAAATCAATTTTTAATTTTTTTCCTGTCTTATTGAGTAGCTTCTTTATATTCTTTTATAAGGAATGATGTTGAAATCTTCATGTTATGTTGAAATTGTTCCTATATAGCTATCAGGAGAAGAGTTTTGGCATTAGGAAAATATTAGGAATTGACTCTTCAATGTATAAAGACAGATAACATTTGAGAAAAGCAAATGTATCAGCATCAATAGTAATTAATTAATTTGCAATTTGAAGGAAATTAACTTTTGGCAAGTTCTGTGAAGGTCGTCTTTCTCTCATCGTTGGTAAATTTTACTATTCTTCAAATTGACATTTGAATAAAATAGTCATTAACATCACTCTCTCAAACCTGGCCGTAACATTATAAAAGAAGTTTACAATAAGATGAGTAATATTTTCCTTAGCGAGTGAAACCAGGTAGAGAATAATTTATTTTTATTTTTGTATTCCTTCTGTTTAGAAGGAAGCTTGTAGCCTTGTGTTTTTTATTTTATATTTGTATACAAATATTCAAGTCTTTATTCTTCATCTTCCTCCAAGTTTGGTGTCATTATCTTTTCCAATTTATTATTCGAATTAGCTATTTTTTTTTCTTTGTTAGATTGTAGTATATCAGTAAGTAAAAAAGGCAATGATTGCTGGCAGTTACCCCAAATGATCAACCTTAGGAAGTTTTTGGTTTTTCATTTCTTGATTTGAAAACTGATCCAAATTAATAAAAATATTTAATACTCAAAATTAAATCGAACCAAATAAAAATAAATTGATCCCAATCAAACATTATTTATTTAAATCGATTTTCAATGTTTAAAATTTTTTTCTTTTCCTGCCGGTTAGCTTTTTAATATTCTTTGTTGAAGATTGATGATGAAATCCTCGTGGCTTTGTTGAAATTGTTCTTATACGGTTATCAAGAGAAGAGTTTTGGCATTAGCAAAATATCAGGAATTGACTCTATAATGTGTAAAGATGGATTACATTTGAAAAAAATAAATACATCATGAAGAAAATTAACTTTTGGCAGGTCTATGGAGGTTATTTTTCTTTCATAGTTGGTAAATTTTACTTTTCTTTGATTTGACATTTGAATAAAATATCATTAATATCACAATTTCCAAAACATGAGTGGAACGTTAGGGAAAAAGTTTGCAACAAGATGAGTACTATTTTTTCCAACGTATAAAATCAATCAGAGAATAATTTATATTTTGGAGTTATAGATATAAAATTTAATTTGTTATTATTCATGGAATAAGATATAATTAATTTTATCATTTATATTAATGAAATATAAATATTTTAAATAAAAAATTTAAAAAGTAAAAAATTAAATTTGATTTTTTTCATATAACAAAATACAAATCAATGATTAAAAAAAATTCAAACGTATTACACTATAACAATTGTTCAATTATATACATGGAAAGTAACAAACAACTATATATAAAGATGCAATTAAAAAGTAAAATTATTCAAAATTTTTAAATAATGAGATAAAATATATTTGATATTTTCATTTATATTTTAGATTATTTTAGATCTGAGGGAAAAGATATTTGATTGGATTAAATTAATATTTGGATGTTTATCTTTTTATATTCTTTTTTAAAATTATTTATATTCTTTAAAACAAAAATAATCTATTTATATATTATTGAATTATATAAAATATGTCAATAAATCTATTGGTAGAGCAATGAAATCTTAATTTCTAATTTAATCATGGACACCTTCAAATGAAAAAAAAAATGTTTAAATTATATTAGGGTGATCCTAAAAGTTG